>NW_027263851.1:0-145052 GCF_044049435.1 Aspergillus pseudodeflectus | reverse complement strand
GTATAATTAACTTTAACCTTTAATATCTTCCTTAATATTAGTGCTATAAATATGCGACCTAGTTCTAAATACTAGCAATTATATAGAGAATCTATATATAAACTAAAAATATTAGTCACCCATATTAATATTGGTGGTGGTTCCCCTACCTCTAGTAACCAACCTTTGAAAATGCTTAAGGCAAATTAATACCTGAAAATTTAGGCATCCACCAGGCCTCAGGCATCTACCAGGCATAAATATCGCTGCCTTAGGCACCTAGGTGGCCTAATTAGGACTAGACTACCCGCTCCTAGCGCGCCAAGGCGTACCCCAACAAAAAATTCGCTCATATTTTAGAACCTTAATTACACCTTCCCCTTTAGGAAATCGAGTAATATTATTAAATATTATTAAATTTAACTCTACTAGCTACATGTACATATAAAAATTATTATATAATATTAATAATTAAGCGATCGCGGGGGAGGGCCTGTGTCTGACTCTGGCCCTCCCCCCATGCCAAGACATTATTTTGCGGAGGCCCTGGGGGAGGGCCTGGCCCAGAATAATGTTAGGCTACCAATTGCCGTCGGCAACAGCCATGGGCGCCACCTTTGACAGAGACCTTCTGCTCCGCGTAGGCCAGCCGCTTGGCGATCGATGAGGGCCCGCGAAAAGGCGTTCATATCGCTCTGGCTCCGACGGTATGCATTCAAAGGTTACCGCTTATGGGTCGAGGATTCGAGGCCAGTTCTTGGTGGGACGCTTGCAGCATCCATTATCAATGGTTTCCAGGTTAGACAGGTTGGCGCTTGCATCAAGCACTACGCGGCACTTGGCCAATCAAGCAACTGGTCATGTCCCAGCGGACCCTGCGTGAAATCCATCTCATGCCCTTCCAAATGGCCCTATCCCTGTCCAAGCCCTGGGTTATTATGGCAGCCTACAATAAGATCAACGGCACCCATGCCAGCGAGGAACCCTGTGCATCCTGGCGCGGAGTTCAGATCCCAAGGACAAAGTCTTGAGAAGCGTGGTTCGGCTGGAGAGGTCGTTTATGTGAAATGACTTATGATAGATTATTGCTTAACTATAATAGCGTATAGCTGCCTATCTAACACTATCTTAAAAGGTCTGGCAGGTATTTTACAATACAAATGCAAGTTTGAGCTTGAATACATATACCAGACTTTGAATCCAGCGTTACTCAAAATACCTGGGTAGTCAAAGGCCCTAACTGATCGGAATTCAACACGGACTCCATCCATGACTGGATGATATCATACCTCAAGTGTCTACCCAAGGTGAGGCAGAATAGTTGAAATATCGAAGTCGAAAAAAAGTGCGATTCTGTATAGCAATACAGAGTCGCGACTCGCCCGTGAAATGGTTTCGCACGGGTAAACCCTGATTTGACAGATCAACTAGGCTTGCGTTCCCGCCTTCCTGTGGGTCAATTCCGCTCAGTTCTCCGAGGAACACCCCGCCGGGGCTTGAATCCACCTATACCACCTGTATGACCAGGACCTAGTGTGATTTGGGTCAGCAGGTAATGCTATTTAGGGCCAAGAAGCCACGAAGGATACCCGCATACTGTCCATTCTCACACCTGTTTTCTGCCTTTATTCTATCTGTTTCTTGCCAACATACCAACATCAGAGTCCACAATATGACTGAGCCGCCACATCTGCATAAAATAGCACAGGGCTGGGAGCTGCTTGTAGATGGCAAGCCGTACCTGATCCTGGGAGCCGAGCTGCAGAATTCATCCATGAGCTCGGCGCGTTACATGGATACTGTCTGGCAGAAGATCGCGGATATGGGGGTGAACACCGTCCTGGGTGCGGTTGCGTGGGAGGACATTGAAGTAGAAGAGGGCCAGTACCAATTTTCTGAACTCGATCTAGTCATTCGCGGCGCGGCTTCGCATGGCTTGCGGTTGATCATTACGTGGTTTGGAGCCTTCAAGAATGGTACGTATGGCACGCTCTCGCTGTCTTGCAAAACATGGCCCTTTCCTGTCACTGATAACAAGCGTGACAGGCATGTCTAGTTATGCTCCAGCATGGGTCAAGAAAAATCCCCGGCGCTTCCCACGAATGCAGATCCGAGGAGAGGACGGGAGCCTCGAATTCACAAATGTCCTTTCCATCCTCCATGGAGGCTGCGCGGAGGTAGAGGCTAGGGCGTTTGCGGCACTGATGGGCCATCTCTGTGATATGGACGAGATGCGTACAGTGATTATGGTCCAGGTCGAGAATGAAGTCGGCCTCCTCGGCGACTCGCGAGACCGTAGTTCCCCGGCTAACACGATCTATGCATCTCCGGTGCCGAAGCAGCTTGTCAACTTCCTCACCAGAGAGAAAGACTCGCTGCTCCCAGACCTCACGCGCAACTTTTCGGATTTTGGCGAAAATCCCGGATCCTGGCCCCAGTATTTCGGCGAGACCGTACACGCCGAAGAGCTCTTCATGGCCTACCACTACGCCCTATACGTGAACAAGGTCGCGGCGGCCGGCAAAAAGAGATACAATATCCCCCTATTCACAAACGTCTGGCTGCCCCGTCCCGGCAAGAATACATCCTCGGACGGCGTGGTCTCTGGCGGCGGCAAGCCTGGCGATTACCCCTCCGGGGGGGCCGTCCCCGCTGTGCTGGATATCTGGAAGAGATTTGCCCCGGCCCTCGACTTCATTGCCCCAGACATCTACTCCACCTCATACTCTAGGTCCTGTGCCACTTACGCGCTCAACGGCCGTCAGCCGCTCTTCATCCCCGAGCAGCATCGAACCGACTTTGGCGCGCGCAGGATCTGGGAGGCGATCGGGCTACATGGCGCAATCGGGGCAAGTCCCTTTGGCATCGACACGATTGCGGAGCATGAGGCAGCAGGATTGAAAACACACTATACCCTCCTTGGCTCGATGGCGAGCCGGATTCTCGAGTCGCGGCGGCGAACACCAGCACCGGGACATTTTTCGACTATTACGGGGTTTTTCTTCGACGAATATAACTCCGACGGATCAGACCCCAGCCCCTCCCCTGTATCACGGCACCTTGGGGACTACGAGCTGCAGATATATCGCGAATTCGTCTTTGGCGTGGCTGGGCCCGGGTTCGGGATCATTGTGGCCCTCGCGTCGGATATCTTTCTGTTGGTCGGGATGGGGTTCCGAGTCGAGTTCAAGTCAACCCCCCCGGCTGCGCGGCTTACAGGGATTCTGCGATTCGAGGAGAAGAGTGTTGTGGACAAGCAGAGGGGGATGTTACGGACAGAGCGGAAGTTTAATGGCGATGAGACGCGGAGTGGTCGGTGGGCGAATATGCCTACGGAAAAGCCGGACTGTGGGTTTATTCCTATTACTATTCCGGCGCGTACCATGATCGGGCAGGTCCATGTTTATTCTCTGGGGAGTGGGGAGTTTTGAGGGGGCTTAACCGGGTTTCAATCTGTTCTTTGCCCATGCGCGTTTAGCTCGACCGCCAAATTCGGAACATTGCAGACGCATTGATCGTTGCTGATGCCGATTGAACTTCTCGTTCGTCTCCGCTGGCTGGCTGCGGTTTCCCTTCTTATTTGAACTTCAAAAAAAAAAAGAAAAGAAAAAGCTGGGCGCTACGTGATCGAGCCCAGCGAAAATGAATGCGGGTAGAGAGCATGGATGTACCCTCCGTGTCCGCAAGGCAGGTTGCTTTCGTGCAGTTTCGGGGGAGCGAGCGGACTTCACATTATATGCCACCGTAAGAGCATCAATAGCACAAAATCGGAGGGTAACAACCAATTTTGATCTAAATCCCACTGCCCTTGTTTCATTATAGAGGGGCTTTACTTTGATTCTCCATATTTGATTGGTTTACGGTTTTCCATCTAGCGGGTGTCAGCCGCCTGCGCAGCAGCATTGACGGCTCCAAGGCCCGAGTATAGCATGTATCTAGCAGGGTATGGACATCTACCTCTGCTAAATGGGCTGCATTTGTACCAGTTGACTCTATTCTGAATATCAGTATGTAAGCTTCCTTGTCTATGGCGTCTCATTTCGCCGGTCATTCGACGACTACCGTGGCCATTGCTATATACCATTTTCCCAGTTTCCGTAAAGTAGTGTCGCGAAGTGCATCGAAGTAGGACGAATATCCATTTTACAATCAATATGTTGGCAAGGAATCTTCGTCTAGAGTGTTTGATTTCAAAGTATGGGGCCGATTCTCGCTTGGCGTCTTGGTATCCAAGCACATCCCTGTACATATAAGTTACTCTTCCCGAGCGTACAAGCCAGCATTATTCAACTACAGTAGTTTGAAGAACAGCTTGTCCTTGCCCAAAACGAGGGAACATACACACAATGTCACATCTCGAATACTTTTCCTACCCCGGCTTCGGCGAACATATGCGCGAGGCCTTGTCATACAACCAAGCTATGAGAATTGGTGATCAAATCGAGATCTCCAGACAGGGTACGCTTAGTCTATTATTGATTATCCGTTTAGTCTCCTGAATACAGACCACGGCTAACAGATATAGGTGGCTGGGACCCTGAAACACGAGTGGTCCATGCGGATTTATGGACCGAGTTCCGCCAAGCGTTTGCCAATGTCGAGCTGGCGCTGACACATGCTGGCGGAAAAGGCTGGAGCCAGGTCTACAAACTTCGCATCTACGTCCTCGATAACACGCCCGAAATGTTCGAGTTGCTGGTACAGAATCTCAAAGAGTGGATGCCGGACCACAAACCTCTTTTGACGTGTGTTGTGGTCAAGGACCTGGGTTTGGAGGGGATGAGGATTGAGGTTGAAGTGTGTGCGCATCTTGCCGATTGAAATGATGGATATCTTTGGGTGAAGTGGTCTTGTGTGTCCATGCAGTAGCTGGGTAGCTTTCTGGGGAGTGACAACATATGTGTATGTATTGAAGGTCCTTGCACACTGGCTACCTGTAAATAGCTTGAATGGGTGCTTTTGAAGTTAGGCTTCGAAAGCGTACCCAGCATGCAGCCATAACCTCCGAGATCATTATTCTCATGCAGTGAATCGGAGATGTAGTTCATCTAAGACAGAATCACTACAATCACACATGTACTCAAGAGCATGGCTTGTCTCTAGCGCGAGATCCCGTTGTCTTAACCCATCTAATCGGTTAATAGACATTTGGGAGCTCCTTACACGCGGCCCTTCTAGTCTGTACGTTTCCCACTGGGGTAGGGAGAAGCACGGCAGCATTTCTGTTGTGAATGTGTACCCATCGCGGTTCAAAAACCCGATCGTCATCTCGTCTAGTGTAGACATATTCCGCTACGGCCTACCGCGAAGGTTGTCTATTTATTGCCATCGCCTACTACAAAGTCGCACAGGATGTTTGAAACATGCTCTCAGAGTGTCAGTTATTTCATCGTTGGATCACATCAAATATATAAAGTGGGGATAGTGATTAGCAATTAGGAGAGTCAGAATTCCAAACAGCTCGATATTATTATCCCAAATGCAGGAGGAATTCGGATTAGAGCACGATCATGAAAATAAAGGACATCAGCGCTAATCCACTAAGGACTGGGGGAGCAATGGAGGTTCCTGCACCGTCATCACCAACCTGCGCTGTCTCGGCCGGCGGCAGATCAGTACCGGAGGCTGTCGGAACTGGGTCTGAATCCGACAGGTCCGAAGAAGTCTCTGGAAAGAATAAAAAGGGTTCTTCCTCAGACGGCGGGTCCTCGGTTGGCCGCGTGGTACTGCGCGTGGTCGTGGTTGTGCTGGTGCTTCTGACCATCGTCGTTGTACTTGTATGAACTCAGCGCGTTACTGTTCGATGCTTGTAAACTCAGGCTGGTCGATGCCCCGACCGATGATGAAGTGAGTCCCAGAGAGCTCGTTATGACTTCCACCCGAATGCCCCAATACACATTAATGTACCAGTAGACGTAGTAGTGCCAGTAGAAATAATTGGTGCAGGAATAGCGCCCTCCTGGCGGGCAGCACTTGGGTTCCCCGTTCAAGAGGACGCAATCGTGACCCCGAGGACAGGATCCGCCACCGCGGCAGCATTGTCGTCCTGCATCCATGCATCGACCCGCGCAACATTCCTGGTCTGCAGGACACGTGTACCGGCCCGTACAGCATTTGACTCCTGGCTTGATGCACCCTCCATGGCAGCATCAATCCCCCGTCTAGCAGATGTGCGAAGAACCGCAGCAGACATAATTCGTGTATATTATGCAGCTACCATCAGGGCAGCAGGCATCGGCCGGGGGTGCGCAGCATCGACCGGTGTCTACTCGGGCGGATGTTAGGTACCTAGTCGTGGAGTATGGTTAACTCACATCAACCCTCCCTATATGGTGCGTCGCAAGCCCGCGGCCCCAGCGAACGCCTAAAAAGATCTTCCGCCTCGAGACCAGGGACCCTCGTTGTGTTTACATGCCCTGCATCTCCTAAAACGTCGATATTGCTGTACAGCTCCTGTACTCGGAATTCTGCATGGCTAACCGCTGCAAGTCATAGAAACGCAAAGATGAAAGGAGGATGTATGCTTTTGTGAGGTCCTGCTTAGGTTATGGGGCACTTCTCACTCCCAACGCCTCAACCTCGAGCGGGGACGACCTCATAAATGACATTTGTGGGCAAGAAGAAGTAAATGTGGCCAAGCATTCAATACGAGGCTGCACTCATCTCGTCGCCGTGGTTGGATATATTCCCTTATCAAGCTTAGCGTTTCTGTCCGAGAGGAAGCGCGCATTTTGGTCTTGGAGCCTCATGTTCTTCCCCAGTGATTCTCGCCATTTTCCCAGAGGCCAAGCGCCCCGATGCACTCCTGCTACCTAATCCTTTTATGCGTATGAGTGGCACAGCCTTTGGCGGGAGGATGGAGAACAACGCAGCAAAGAAACCCAACATCAGGCTAGGATTTCACTGGCTCTATCCCATGCTTGGAAGAGCCCTTGGTCACTTGGTGCTGGATATATGTGCATGAGGATGCTGTTTACCATTCATATATCCCAATGTCTGTTCAGCCGAATATATCTCGTGTGACAGTTGGATGCGACCCTTGAACGCTACAAGGGGGAAGAATGGTCAGTACATCAAACATTCCACGAAGGGACGACAGTCGTAGACAGCTCGCTGAAGTCAGGCTACGCTCAGCACTGAGACTTGACCCCGAGATAGCTCCATTATCATGCTAAAAGATAATCCGAGCGCGCCTGAACTGCTCAAAAGCCTCAATCCACCCCTCGATTGGGTCCCGCTGCTCTGTAAATCCAACAGACCTCAGCCTCTCAGAACTAAACGGCCGATCAAACTCGAGCCACCAGCCAACGGAATCCAACTGCTTATTCCCAGCCCCAACGCCACACGTCAACCCCTTTGGCTTTCCATTCTCAGAGAATAGATGGCGGTATTTGTCGATGTACTCACTTGGTGCCAGCGACGCGTCCTCATCCGGGCTGGGTTCTTGAGCAGGATCCGACCTCGGACCAACCCCTTTCAACCCGAACCACGCCGCAATCGCCGGCCAGATATCATTCGCACTGATCGGCTCATCCTGATCAAGCATGTTGACTATCTTTCCTCCACACGTCTCCCCGTTCAGCGCTGCGTAAATTGCAATCCGACCGAGGATCTTTCCAGAAACAGGGGTATAGAGCGATCCGTACCCCGCTTCACTCCCGGGAAATGGGACTTCAGCCTCCTTGTCGCTATCGCGATGATTACACGCGTAAAGAGAAAGGTACTGCGCCCAGTGTAGTGCAAGGGAAAACGCCGAGCCATTTGGTGTGAAGCCAACCACGGCGTCGGGGCAGATTTCGGTCCACGTCCACTTCCGGATGCGACTCGCTTCCGTGAGGATCCGTCGGAACCAGGGGTATGCGACTGTACGCGCGTACTCTTCAGGTAGGCTGTCGGCGAGGGATTCGTGCAGCGGCGGTGTGAAGATTCCGCCCGGGATGTAGATGCCGTAGCCCTGCATGGGGGTGAGTTTAGTGATTCTTGCTGGATCGGGTCAAATGCGTACTCGAGATCCACCGGGATAGATAAATGATTTCAGATTTGGGGAGGTGATGTTCAGTGCTGAAGCGACGCGGCGCATCATATCACAGTTGCGGGTGCATTCTTCGATGTGGTCTTCGTTGACGGCAGTGAACACTGTCGCCTGTCAGTATGGAGCGATTACAATCAGCCATCGAGTGAGGACGGCGACGTACCGAAATAAAATACATGGGTTATACCAACTACTCCGGGAACTTTCTCCTGAAGTTGCTGCGCCAGGTCCTCGCCGGTCCCTTGCAGAAGATCGACTCCCGAGACGATCTGGAGTGAGGGGGTTTCTGGGCTGGATGGCCAGTGCAGATCATCCTTGGAGACGTGGCGGTTTAGCACTGCTGTGACTTTGGTGAATGGAGATGAGGCCGGATAGCCTGAGAGCAGCTGGTTGACCGTCGCCCATCCGAGCAGTCCGGCCGCCCCAAAGACGATTGCGTGGGTTGGCTCTTGGGCCATCGTGTCGAAATCTTTTTGTCTGGAGAAATCGATTGAGCGGAATGCAGATCCAAGGGTTTAAGTGCTTTACTCTGTACTTGTCAAGCAATCATCATTGGAACTCATAATGACTCATCACGCTAGCAACTTGCAAACTGTGGATCAATACCACATTCTCTCCCCGACTACGTCTGGACCTCATAGTCTATCTAGTAAACCTGCACAACAGCATACAGCTTGTGGTCGAGAGCTGGAATCCCATTAAACAACACGCGCACATTCGTCCCCTTACCACTCGTCCGCGCAATATCCTGATGCGCCTCACTCGAAAGCCTCCCGCCGCTGTAGTACTCCGGCAGCAGCTTGACGGCCGTGTCGTGGCCGACGAGATCGACCTGGGCGTCGCCCCACGGGTGGTAGTTGTGCACGCCGACGACAACGTTGAAGAGCTCGCCGTTGGAGGACTGAAAGCGCAGCGCGCCAGATGTGCCGCTGCTGCCCATTGTCAAGGTGTGCTGGCCGTCGTGCTCAGACCAGATGCCGCCGCCGCCGTAGTGCCAGGCGGCTTTTTCGACGATCTTGAGAGCGTTCTCGGTCGCATTGACCACGATCACGGTGATGCTGTAGGACATCTTTGGTATCTATTAGCACCTGGTTGAATTTGACCTTGGTGGGAGACAAACTTTGATGGGATTGTGTGGTTTTCTGCTTGAGGAGGTTCTTGAGTGATTGAGTGATGTATTGATTGATCTCGTGGGTCCGAATGATGGGACTCGAGGTGTCTTTATAGACGGGGGTTGACGCCAGACGGTGTTTACCACAAGCGGATGGTAACTTCAGGAGGCGCAGCTGAAGTGTTTGTCCTGTAATTATCTTTTGCGTAATTCCCACGCAGTCAGGCAGCCCCATTCTGGATCGCAAGCATTCTCGTCGTCACCTAGAGCGATGCAGTTTGTCGGTTTCTTCAATCAAATAGCGCTCCTGCACGTCCGCCGCGACTCAGTCAGCCAAACGACAGGGAGAACAAAACCATTCACTAAGTTGAGCAGCTGCAGGTTGCCTCTGTGGCGAGCACATAGCTCTCCTCTCGATAGGTCACAATTCACTCATTTCAATCACAAAACCCCACTACCGTGCATATTCAGTTGCTTAATGTGGCTGGCTGTACGGTCTCGACCGAACTAGTCGCTTTGCCCACGTCAAACCAGCCACGTTTCGTGCATGTCAGATGAAACACAAACATTCTTCCCCACACAACAGCTAGCGGAAGAAGAACGCACGGTCCCTGTTCAGCTAGCCACGGTTCTTGTTCACGAGAAAATGCCACTCACGGCACCTTCGATCGTATGGGGTAACGTCGCTTTGTGGTGGGCAGCTGAGAGGGCGACAGGTTGCAGTGGCTGGCTGCGATATTTCATGCAACTGGCCAACATACTGCCAGGAGGAAGGCGCTATCCTTCCGCCAGCCACTGGTTCCTTTGGTCTTTGCCGGGGTATACTGTTGTCGGGACGTGTAGTTCGGCCGAGGGTAGCAGAGGGCCGTGGGATGGCGGCTTGCTCCGTTCGTCGTGGCGATGAATATGCATTTTCCTGCCAGGCCGGGAACAATAAACTAGAAAGCGATGCAGTGTTTGTGATCCACAGCCATTGAACTCATACAAATGTTTCTCAGGGACTCAAATCCACGATAAGGCATCTGGTAAATGTAAATGTAGAGAGCTTAGCGACCACTACCACATGGCTCCGGTATCTGGTGAGGCCTCGTTTACCTGTAGATGACATCCATTGACTGCTATGAGTTCTCCAAGTCTGATCACCTCAGAGGATACTTCCTGATAAGCTTTCTCCTCCAGTCATCCATGATAATAGTGCCGTCTTTCCACAGACCTCTTTGTTGCATGTTTTCTCTCTATTCCCCTTGCGGATCTCAAAGTGTTTCGGCCAACAGCTCCACGGCCATTTCCAGGGTATTGTGCGCCGCGCAGCGGGCCGCTTCGTCGTCCCCGCGAGTATTGTGGTAGGGGCATGCAATCTTTTTTCTGAACGAGCTGTCGCATGGTCGCTTCCGTGGCTGTAGAAAGGACGCGGACGGATCGTCTTTTGGACTGTAGGGCCCGTAGGAGAAAGGCACCAGCATGTCAATCGACATGATCGTCACCTTCCTCCAATCTTATTAATGACGGTATAGAATGTTGTGTCTACTTTTTTTAGCTCCCCTTCGGTGTCGAGCAGCAGCCGAACCAGCAAATCCTGAGGGTTTGCGCCAGTCGCCTTGCAGGTCAAGGCTGCAGATTGCAGGTACCAGGCGTCGCTGTCGGCGAACTGCCAAATGATCAACCTGCCAAGGTCATTGACCCAAGTGTGCTCTTTCCTACTGTTGAGAAAATAAAAGGCCACGAGTCGTCTAGAGGAGAGAACCTTGGTTGATTCTACGGAAAGCAGATGATGGATCACCGAGGAAACTACATAGCTTTTTCCCGATGACTTGCCGCCCACAATCCCCAGCACAGGCTCATTGCCCTTGCCTTCCTAGGCAGTAAAGTCGGGTTGCGAGAAAAGCCACTCGCCCGTTCGTGGCACCTGCTGCTGGCGAATGTTCTAGTAAGTGGTGCACTCGTGCAACTGATCCTTGAGTACATCAAAGACACTCTGGTATTCCTGCCATGCTCCGATGACAGGGTCAATAGCGTTGTAGCATTGGGAAGCCGGTACAAACACCTTGAATCAATCAACCACGGGCTCTTGCACCTGGATCGTGCATATATATCTACCTAACTGCGACAAAGCGTCTGCGACCAATCCGCCCACAGTTTGGATGACATTGTGGGTAGCACTAAATATTTCCTTGACCATGTCCCATCTCGATGAGCGCTTGCTGCCCTGGCTCTGGATTCTGTTCTGGCTTGCCAAAACACCTTCTGGCTGAAGATTCGGGTCATACTTTGGCCCATTCGACAACGATCTCGCAGCTTTCTTCACGACTCAGCGACAGCTGGGTCGAGCCCAGCGTTTGCTCTGACAGGTAGGAGGGCGTTGGTTAGTGATACAGCTTCCATAGTTGCGCCTTACTGCGCATTCTGGTTCCGGAAGAAGTTGTCTCAGGATAGAATGGGCGTGTCGAGGAATTTGAGAAAGAGTGAGACTCCCTGTAGCATTTTCAATACTGCTTCCATATTGTAGTTTTGCCCGACGATGGTGTCGTGTCCTCGCCCTCCCCATGACGCTAGGGCCCACAACTTAATCTGCCGCTTGTCCCCACCGTTCTCTCATCAGTATCGCCAGGACTCGAAGTTAGCCAATCAACCGCACCACTGTAGGTGGCCGACCGAACATGTCGGAAACATGACGGCTGCGACGTGTGTCAGTCCATTTGACCCTTCGCAGTCATGACATATCCGTTTCGCCGAGCTTGTGAGGTGGAAATAGTGGCCTGGCCACCTGAAGCTTCCCCTGATCCTATGGCAAACACCCTGTGATTATTAACTTGACACTGCATTGGCAGTTTAGAGCGGGAAAAAGGGAGACAAAACGAAGATGAAAGGGAATAAATGGATAAATGAGAAGAAACGAAAAACTGAAAAATACTGGTTAGTAGGTCTTGCTATTATATAGCTTGACTAAATGGCTAGTATCAAGGCACCAGGAGATGTTGGAGCTCAAGTATAGTTCTTTCCAGTTACTAATAAAGCAATATCCATACTTGAATTTAAAATTCCTGCTCCATAACTTTTCCCTTGCTTCTTTTACTCTTCTCAAGGGAGACGCCGAGGAAGAGTGCGCGGCAAGGTGGGCCCTTTTGTATTGTCACGGAAATGTCAAACCACGAATAGTAATAGCTACGTGGCATAGGGCTGCGACTTGGTCGGTTCATCATGTTCTCGGCTTTCCGGATGAGAAAGACAACCAAAGGGATGCCTTGAATCACTGTACAATCATAGGCCAAGAGTTCGCGCATATCCCAAAACTATAGTTCAACTTTAAAAGTGGATTATTCATTGACCATCACCAGTTAAGGCACCTGAATATATATGTCTAAGCTATTGCATACTTGAAGGACTTGGAATCAGCTTAAAATGCTATGTTCAACTAATACAATATAGGTGTGATCAGGAAGACTTGATCATGTGTGATTCTACGTGCTCCGAGAGTTTGCAGGTCGGTCGAGACCTCGTCGGTAGGACTCGGGATATCGATCATATTGATATCCACTGCCTACCTCGGGTATACCAATTCCTCCATTAAGGAGGCAGACAGGCACGGTTGGAAGGACTTTTGATTCATTCGTTCGATGTTTGCCGAGTCAAGCCGGCAATTGAAGTCACCGTACTGCCTTAATCTATTGACATCATGCTCCGGTAGCTATGACGAGTGACTCTCGCCTGGCGTTTCAGGTCACCTCATGCCATATAGTATTTTTGATTCAATTCCACAGGCGGTGGGCGCGGAGAGTGTGCACGAACGGGTGCTTTAGCATCCCGCAGCATTTCTGCAATTTCTGTAAGTGTGGTGCTCTCCGTCATTTCGACTTCCTAGGTTTGCTATGGGCTGCTATGGGCGGTCTCCAAAACCGAGGTCGGCGAGGGAGCTCAAACACGAGCAGAACTAGCATAACCCTTTCTAAGAGATGGGCGCCATCAAGCTAAGTGTGGGCGGGACATGGATTGCTCGACATACCATCTTACAGTATCTACTGCAGTCAGTCAGACCACTTATGGTCCCATCCACCAAGCGGAAGGGGGGAAGGCCAATCGACACGCAGATGGGCGACTGGCGCAATCAACCCTCGAGCAGCGCTGCAACCAAGTGCCTCACGTTCAAATCACACCAAACGTCGGACCTGACCCATTTCTCGAGTCCAAGCTATTCTAGCTGTATTTCCTGCGCAACAAGGGTCCCGCTGTAGGTAGTGAAGGAATTTGGGTTGGGCGCACGATCTGCTTCAGAGGGACGGCAATTGAGACCAGTGCGGCAGGCGATATAGAGGAGAATTCGTAACTTGATTTTGGACCGTCGAGTCGATATCTAGCGCGTTCTTGACGGGGCGGAATGCAATGCTTGACTGCTCATTGGAGAAGGCCAGTGGGAGATGCCGGATCTAGGCTCGGCTCGGTGTATGGGGTGGCCCAGAGTCATTGCCGCCGCAGGAGATGGCAAGGCCTATGGAATACACCGGATTAGTAGCTACGACGGGTTGCCGGGTGCAGTCAGCTCACCATGCAGCCCTGGAAGACAACCGGCTCAGTGCATATCCTCGGCCCCCGAAGTCTCCTCTGAGAGTAACCGCGACGGCAGCTCCTGCCCCTTTCGGCAATTTCCGTAGCCTGGCTCTCTAGAGTCTGGCCAATAGGAATCTTTGCTTTGGCTGCGGACAAGAATCTGGGGAGGGTTCCTGGAATAAGATGACGTCGGGTTCGGAAGATGGAATCCGTGGTCGCGGACGAGGATTTGGAGATGATCGGCTTGGGGTTCCACTTCTCCAGGTTACGTGGACAGTGGTTGCTTCCCCGTGGGGTGGCACGCGAGCCCGGCGCGCCTGCCATTGCATCCGATACCTCGAGGTCGCGGGTTACTCTGTACCCTTCTGGATCACCATCTCGCTGTTCTTGTGTTTCGGCAGCCCATGTGTGATGTCAGTGTGCCAGGATTCGGCGCGAGGCTGCTGGAATCTTCTAATCAGTGAAACGCACTATCGCACATCAGGTTTAGACCCAACTTAAACGCGCATCCCCAGCCAATCAGCCGTGTTGGATATCTCAGAAGCCGAGAATGTCTCCACTTTCCCATGGGTTGACCCCGGAGTATCCCCGGATAAGGCACTGCCCACTTCCATCCCTGTTCTGGGAGCTCTCCCGATGCTGGGTGAGGCGCCAACCGGGTGCTACCAGCTTCTGTGGACCGGCCTTTGACCGGCTTCGCACTCGGCCTCTTCCCGGTGCCTTAAATTCGCTCTGCTTTCCGTCTGTCATTGCTTTTGTCTGGACCAGCTGAACGGCCGATTATTTTTTCTCTTTCTTTATATCTTCATCTCATCATGGCGGACAAGGTCGAGCCCACCGATACCCAAATCACACCTCACACCTCGGTCCGAGACAGCCAATCGTCAATCAAACACAGTGCTCACCATGAAGAGATCACTCGGCAGAGGGAGCCTTACGGCCCAGCCGGGCTCAAGGGTGTGCTTGCCAACCCGTTTGTCTTCATGTGTGCCGCCTGTTCCACCCTCGGTGGTCTGAGTTTCGGTTACGACCAGGGTGTCATCTCGGTCACCCTCGTCATGGACCAGTTCCTGGAGCGCTTCGTCGAGATCGCCGACGGCCATCCGGGCTCCGGGTTCTGGAAGGGGCTGATGACGGCCATGTTGGAGTTGGGGGCCTTTGTCGGCGCTCTCAACCAGGGTTGGCTAGCGGATAAGATTTCTCGCAGATACTCCATCGTCGTCGCCGTCATCATCTTCATTATCGGAGCCGTCCTGCAAACCGCCGCTGTGGACTACGCCATGCTCACTGTCGGCCGTACCATTGGGGGTATCGGCATCGGTATGCTGTCCATGGTTGCCCCTCTCTACATCTCCGAGATCAGTCCTCCTGAAACCCGTGGTGCACTCCTCGTGCTTGAAGAGTTCTGCATCGTGTTGGGCATTGTCATTGCTTACTGGACAACATACGGCACCCGGTACATGGCCGGCGAGTGGGCTTGGAGACTCCCTTTCCTCTTGCAGATGGTACCTGCCTTTGTCCTACTGGCTGGTGTCATGGTCCTCCCATTCTCGCCCCGATGGCTCGCCTCGAAACAACGCAACGAAGAAGCCCTCGCGAGTCTCAGCAAGATCCGTCGATTGCCCGCCACCGACCACCGTATTCAACAAGAGATGCTTGACATTCAGATCGAGGTGCGCTTCCACCAGGAGCTAAACGCCGAGAAGCATCCCAACCTGCAGGGTAACGGCCTCGCAGCGGCGATTATGCGGGAATTGGCCGGGTTTGCAGACTGCTTCAGGAGCGGATGCTGGAGACGCACACAGGTCGCTGTCTTTGTCATGTTTTTCCAACAGGTTTGCTTCACCATTTGTCACTTTCTCCGGGAGTATTCTAACGGCAGCAGTTCGTCGGCATTAATGCTCTCATTTACTACTCTCCAACTCTATTCAAAACTATGGGCCTCGAGTATGACATGCAGCTCCTCATGGGCGGTATTATCAATGTGACTCAACTGGTCGGAGTCGTCACCAGTGTTTGGACGATGGACGGTCTCGGTCGTCGCCCTCTTCTTCTTATCGGAGCTGCCATCATGGGCATCTCTCACATCATCATCGCCGCTTTGGTCGGCATCTACTCGGACGATTGGCCTGCTCACCGACCGCAAGGCTGGACCAGCGTTGCCTTCTTGTTCTTGTACATGCTTGCTTTCGGAGGTACCTGGGGCTCAGTTGGATGGGCTCTGCCTTCTGGTACGTACACAACCGCCATTCCGTCACAGAATCGTATCTAACAAGCAACAGAGGTCTTCTCGTCCTTCCTCCGCGCCAAGGGTGTCGCCCTCGCGACTTGCGGCAACTGGTTCTTCAACTTCATCATCGTACGTCCATCCCACTCTTTTATTCACCACTTACTGTCTCTCTTCCGTAACTAACAAATGCAGGGCCTCATCACACCCCCTCTCATTCAAGACACGGGCTACGGCGCGTACGTCTTCTTCGCCGTCTTCTGCATTCTGGCCTTTATCTGGGCCTACTTCTTCGTTCCCGAAACCAGCGGACGTACCCTCGAGCAGATGGACGCTGTCTTCAAGGATAACTCGAGCAGCGCGGAGCGGGCTCGACGCAGCGCGATTGAGAATGAGCTGATGGAGGCGCAGCATGGGCCTATTGAGGCATAGAGAACATACCTTGGATTAGACCATGTATATATATGAGAAATGAGATCTCTTCTCAATTGCCCGAGTAATATTTCCCACGATCATAGCACCATTACTCGCGCCGAAGACAGAATCTAGAATCCAGGCCAAGCAGAGGCATCCCCTTCAGGCCTGATTCTAATCCTCCTCAAAATCCCCGCATCACCCTCTCCTCCTCCATCCACGCCCTCAATCAAGCCCTTATACCGCTCATCTCTAATTTCAAGCCACACCTCAAAAGCCTCCGGATGACTGACAACACCCGTCGAAAACCCCGGAGTAGTATCCGTCTCAACCCCATCCCGCACAGCCTTGCCGATCTGAAACACCGCGAGCGTCTGCGCGATCGCAAGTTAGATATTTGAGTCAACGAGAACACGTCCGGGACATATACGGCGTCCGAAACCGAAGACGAGGATGTGCGGGTCGAGCTCGGCGAGGGATCTTGAAAGCGTGCGGGTTGAATGTTTCGGGGTCGTTGTATGTGCTCGGAGCGTGGCAGAAGGCCCTGTTGCACGGTTGCACCCGTTAGCCGGTCTCTCCATTCCAGCCCCTATTTCCCTATAATCCGTGCATGGAGGAGAGGAGAAGGGAGTTAATACCGAATATTTAGGAAAACAACCGAACCAGCTGGAATCTGATCCCCGCGCCTGTTCCTGAATACCTCTGCAGTGCGCTGGAAAGTCGCGCCTGGAGACCACGAGGGTATAAAACGCAGTATAAGCAGCGAGTCGACGAGCCATGCCCCGGCCCGAAGGGCGATCGAGAACTTTTCCATCGCTTTATCTGCAATGTCGACGAGGGGGTCGGTACCGTTGTGGGTGATAAAGTAGCCATAACTTATCTTGAGGATTATCTCGCCGGCCAGACTAGTGCAGTCGTCAACTCAATTATATATCCGATGCCAGTTGTGTTTGGAATAAGGAATGAATAGGGAGTCTGGTTGGTAAACATACCATCTCACGCTCGCAAAAGCATCATCCGGTCTCTTCCTCGTCATCAAGCCAAGCAAGAACGGTACAACCTCGTCCTCGGCTAGATCATTAAATCTTGCACTACTGCTCTTTGCCCAAATCTCACGATGCATGGCTTTTCGATCACTGTGGCAGCGGGCATTGTTCGGGAGGAGAGTTATGAAATTGCCTCAGTCGCATCTGTTTTTTTTAGAACCAGAAATCATTCATGGATGCGGTAGGGCCGTGGATAGGAGATTGGATGGGAGATGGAGTCAAGGACGACGGACAGTTTCGCAAACGTACTCTCCGGCCTCTCGGAGTATTTTGCGGGCCGCTTCTCCAGGAGCTCGGATGAGACCTTATTGCGTCGTTGATGATTATCAGGCGTTGGCCGAGGACTGAGACTGTGCTTATCGGTCCTTCGGTCGAGTGTTAAATCGCATAAAGATTAGCTTGGGGTGGTCAGTTACCATGAAGCTCTTTATGTTTGGCCCAGTGCAGCCAATCCGGCGTTCTTTCAGGCGGGAGATGGCGGATGTTGCCGAGCAGTGGAAAGTTTGGGGCCAGGGGGTGTGCCCTTGATGGTGAGACCAAAGCACGTTTAAGCAGGTATATCCCTGATAGGGCGATGAGAGAAAGAATCAGACACATATATCTCAATCCGAATAGTTATGCAGGTTCCTCTCTATAGTAGGCGCTGAGTGAATATATGGAGTGGAGGCCTTGATCGGACGGAAGTCAACAAACTGCATCTAGAAATACAAGGGCTCGCATCTTCCTTTTGAGCAGTTCAAACAAACTATCGAGGATGGCGCAGAGGCACGGGCAAGAACTGCACAAGGCAGCCAAAGACAGAGTAACGACAGAGCATTCCTGTCGCTCCCCTAGCGTCCGGGTCGAAAGGGGTGAGGATCGCCGTCAAGGCTCACTCCCACTTGAACGGGCACGAATACTGAGAGCGGCTGCAACTTGATGGATCGATTCTTGTGGTATGCAACCCCAATAGGGCTCTTTGGGTCTCTGAGGCATCAAGTTGCATGGGGAATTCGACCAACAATGGGAAGAAAGCGGAAGAGATCATCCTGCAGAGGCTCATTACGTATTCTGGGTGCCTGGGCAAACTCTGCCTTGTCGATCGCGTCTCAGCCACATCCGAGCTTTGGGGTCTGACCATAAACTTAGTCCTTTATTTGTTAGACACTCGAACTGCAGACCCCAGACGAACGACTCAATCCAGGAGTTCGCTTCGGTTGCGGGACAGCGATCTACGCAAGGGGGCCATCTACGCCCATCTCAGCCTCATCTCTCGACAATGGTGGCTGATGCCTCCATCCACGGTAAACTATCCGCAGCCCTTCGCGTCTCTTGAGTCGGCCCTTCTTTTTTTCGGGGGTATTTAGAACCGAACGTATCAGTTTATTTCTGTTACCAAGCACTTGCATTCTTTCCCCGTACTTTCATTTTCACGGGCGATCTTGACAATCAAGATGGAAACCGCAACCACAGCAGCCCCTCCCCCACCGACGGACATCATGATCGGCTGGATCTGTGTCCTCCAAGCAGAATACCGCGCCGCTATCAGCATCCTGGACGAACGGTACGAGAGCACTGCCCTCGTCCGCGGGCAAGGCGACAAAAACCACTACGTCCTGGGCCGCGTCGGCACACACAACATCGCAATCAACCTCCCACCAGCTGCAACATACGGCCAGCTGCACGCGACGCGGATAGCGCTCGACATGCGCAGTACCTTTCCGCGCGTGCGTTTTGTGCTTCTCGTCGGCATCGCGGGCGCCGCCCCCTCAGCCAAGCACGATATTCGGCTCGGCGATGTCGTGCTGGGGACGAGTGTTGTGCCGTATGCGACGGGGAAGGAGACGGATAAGGGATTTGAGCGCCATGCGATGGTGAAAGCGCCGCCGACGGAATTGCTGGATGCCATTACGTTCCTGGACGAGCGCATGTGGTCTCAGGATGTTGTTCTTGCGGACTCTGTTGAGAGCGTTCGAAGCAAAACCGCGGAGAGAGGACAGGCGGATTTCCGGCGGCCCTGCCACGATCGACTCTACTACCCTGGATACATGCATCAGGAGACCGGCTGCGATTGCTTGCAGACGCAATCGGACGCGGGCTCGCAGCTCAAAGACAGACTGTACCCGCGCGGTGCTCGTGAACCCAGCACGATGGTCCAGCTCTTCCAGGGCGCCATCGGCTCCGACAACCGCGTGATGAAAAACGCCCACAACCGGGACGAGATCGCGCGGCGCGAGAACATCCTCTGCTTCGAGATGGAAGCAACTGGGGTCACGGACGTTGCCCCCTGTCTTCCCATCCGGGGCATCTCAGACTACGCCGATGGCCACAAGAACGATGGCTGGCATCTATATGCCGCCCTCGCGGCTGCAACCTGTGCCAGGGAGCTGCTGCTCTCTTTTCCACCACAGGCCGTGGCGCAGTTCTCTCTGACACTTCCTGGGACCCTCGTTGATCGGTATATCTCCGGTGCCGTCAGCAATCCAAACGCGTTCTCCGGTAGCGAGATCGAGAGGTTGACGCGGACGCGGCAGAATCTGATGGAGAGGCACGCGTTCCTCGAGGAGCTCATGAGGCCTGGGCTGCGCAGGATCAAGTCCGAGAAACCCGGTCCTGGTGCCGGAGACCTCCGGAACGAGATGCAAAGACTGAAGAGATTCCAAGAACAGCTCAGGCTGCACCTGCAAGACCTGGATCGCAGCCTGAACCAACACGACGACCTCCTCCTCTCGAGTGCAGACCCCAGCGATCGAGAACAATACGAGAGACTGAAGGTCCAAGTGCAAAAAGACGAAGAGGCAATGGACAGCCTCGCCGACCTCGTCGACACCACGAGCTCGCTGCTCACTACCCTGGGGAGTATCCGCAATGACGCAAACCTGAGTACGGCCGGCAGGCTGTTGTCAGCTGGTCGCGAGTATCTTGGAGGGGTCATGACGCGCTTGTTCCCAACTGCTGCAATCTCGCGGCGTGTGGACCAGGAAGTTGGAATACCCGGCAGTGGCCCATCACGGCCCAGTGATGCCCCTGAGATGGAAGCCATGCTGATGTTTGTATAAAAGGTTCATTGTCAATCCCTCGTGATGGGGATGTTATGTACGCAGTGTACTCTGGGTAATCTCCAAGTATACCGTTTAACATGATGATTCGAGCCAGGTCTATGCTGCAGAGGCACCGTTAGTCTCAAGTTAGATAAGGCAAGATGGATAAGATGTTAGCTACACAAACGTGCCAATGGCAGATAAAAACGTTCATAGAGAGAACGAAGCCTGACATCGATTAGACCACATTCTCATCATCCTCAGCCAGGATTGCAACCCCCTCTTTCTCTCTACCCTCCACATGTACACCTGCTGGTCAAATTTGGCAAGATATCATCATCAGCCAGTTGGTCAAGTTTGGCGACCAAGAGACCCTTGACCTCGGGATACTCAGCCATTGCAACTCTACAGATGCACCACCATTGCCCGGAACCACCAAAGGTCAACAAGGATTAACGCTGTAGGTGGAGGATGCTTATTGGACTAAACGCTCTATTTCCGCACGCGTGCTTGTGAACGTTCAAGCGCAGATCTGGCCGTCCTCGGCTATGATTTATTGCAATGTATAGTGGTCTAGATGCCCCTTTTCCTCTCCAAGTCATGATTCCAAATCGGCAGCTGTTCAAATGGAAGGGGGGTTCGTCGGACAAACTCAACTGATTAGCCTACCCATCCGCAACAGGATATATCATGATCCTCCTGCATATGCGCGACGCCAAGGGTAAGATCTACGCCCTGCAAGGCTCGGCAAGGGCGTTTGGTTCCCGAATAGCCTTTTGCTCTCAGGCTCGTATATAGAGACTCAGCTCGCCGCAGGCGCACGCCCGCGCTAGTGCTGCAGAACGGTTGAATTTGCGATACTACAATATTTTCTAAAGTAGAGCGGATCAGCATTGCAGTAAACAAACATAAGCTGAGCGAACCTCGCTGGCGCTGACAAATTCATCTCGTCGAGTCTGTCGATTGACTTACAGTGCGTTGCTCATCTCAATATTATCAATCAGTGTAGGTACGTGCCATAAGAATCGAGTACCGCTCAACGCAAACGAACTGGGAACTGATGGAGGGGTAGAACCTGCCGCCAGAGTAACAACAAGAGCCTATCTCATCGATAGCGTCATCAGCATATGGGTACGTTCAGCCCGTTTGGATAGCCTCGCGCCCGGAAACTAACAGTACGACCGAGTAAGACCCAATGGAGCCCGCCCACTCGTCCTTCTTCGAAGACGCAATCCACGTCACCCCTATCGACTCACACACGTACGCCGCCTTTCTCAAGAAGGACTGGTGTATCGGAGTTGGTGCGCGCCCCCTTTCCTTTCCCTCTCGCAATCTCGCCGAGACAAAAAGCCGAAGCTGACTCGTGGTCGGGCGCGACGTGACGAGTAGTTCCCCATGGAGGATACACAGCGAGCATCCTATACCGGACAACGGCCGTTCACTTCGCCACCACGCACAGTGCCCGATACAGGGGCTCAACTCCCGAAGCGACGACGCTGCAGGTAACATTTCTCGACCGAACGAGCGTCGGACCGGCGATGCTCCAAGTGCAGGACGTCAAAATCGGCGGGCGCCACAGCACGATTCATGTCACCCTCTCACAGCTTCCGGATAGTCTTCTTGCCAAGGTCGCAAAAGGGGCGAAGCCGGATCTCGCCGAGTTCACGAGGAGTAACCTTGACCAACTGCAACCCAAGCAGGTCGCATACATCACCGCGAGCCCGCCCGAGACGGAATCTGGACCCAGCGCGACCGGCGCATGGAGTCTGCATCCTCCGCCTCCCCCCGGGTCCAAACCAGACGGCGCAGTCGACCTCCCCGCATTGGCGAGGAATTCCCGGGATGCGGGATGGGAGCAATATAGCTTCCCTGGGATACTCAGGGCGATTCAGCAGGTGACGATGTTCGGTCCTGGCCCCCAATACCCGGCCAGTGTCGAAGAGCGGGCGAGGCGGGGCGTCAACCAGTGGACGCGGTTCAGTCCTGGTCCTTCGGGGAAGGTAGCCCGGTGGACCAATGAGAGCGTGATGTTTCTGATGGATACATTCCCCGTTGCCTCTGACCGAATGTGCGCGATGCAACTGCTGCAGCTCCGTCAACTGGGCCGCCCTCGGGATCCGGCCGAGGAGGCGTTGTCCTTTGAAAAACTCTTCTGGTACCCCACGCTGACCATGACGATTGATTTAAAGACTCGGATTCCCGCCGAGGGTGTAGAGTGGTTGTACACCAGAGTCAATACCAAGATGCTGCGTGGCGGGCGTGCAGATCTTGAGGTGGTGGCGCTGAACGAGCAGGGGGAGCCGGTAGCGCTGGGCGCACAGACGGCGCTGGTGGTGGACGCGGCTCGGAATTTTGCACGACGGCCAAGCATTGAAAAGCTTTAGACATGCTGAGAAATCCATGTCTTGCGTGCAGTCAAGCCTTGGGTCTCGGGCTGGGCGTGCACTGCGAGATGCCGATCGGGGCCTGCGGAACTTGGCCGAGTCCAGCAAACGTGCCCACCCAATTCCCACTGAAACAACTCTTGACATCGGGCCTTCTTTTACTCTCCGATGATCAGCCGATGTTTCCATGTGTCAATCTTTGCGATCGCTTTCTCGTAACTCGTCGTGTGCCAACATCATTGTTCTCATGAATTCAGCTGTATACAATCTACGTGGTGCACAGTAACAGCATATCAAGCAAAGTAATCGGGCCGAACGGCTGCATCCTCTCCACTGTAATGAATCAGACCGGCCCCAACTGGCTGACCGGACAAAGAATGTGCGGTGGGTCGTGGCGACGGGGTCGACCCAAGGCTGGTCTCATCCCCCGATACCTCCGACCTCAGTCTCTGGATCGAGTCAGCGCCGCTGAGAAATCACCCCATTTCACCCAGCAAACATTCCCCTCAGCTTCACCGGCCGACGTGGGGACACACGGACGGGGTCCGTTGAGGAGATGAGGGGAGAGGGGTGAAAATTATGCTGTCTCCACGGGGTATAAGTTGTTGAGAGCCTTCCCTCGAGCTGTCTCCTTTTCAGAATTTCCTCCCCTCGCTCGTCACATCCATCCTCTGCTCTCTCATCATGCCTTCGAGGGTCCCGACCATCTTTGGCCTCACCGGCCGGGCGCTGCACGTGGCCCAGGTTGTGCTCATCGGCGCCCCTGCCTTTATCGTCTTTGGATACAATCAGGCTGGTCTTGGCCCCCTCGCCACGCTGCAGAGCTGGGTGCACCAGTTCCCCGACATCGACACCGTCAACACCGAGGGTGCCGAGCGCAGCCACAACTCGACCAGCAAGGGCGCTGTCATTGCGGCCTTTCAGATTGGTGCGCTGATCGGTGCCCTCTCGACGACTTTCTTCTCGGACCGCATCGGCCGTCGCAAGACCATCTTCCTCGGCGCCATCCTCACCATCATCGGGCAGGTCCTGCAGGTGGCTTCGTTTGATCTCGTTCAGTTTGTCATTGGTCGTATCATTCTCGGTCTCGGTGTTGGTCAGTTCAGCGTCGCTGTCCCCGTCTGGCAGTCTGAATCGTCCTCTGCCAAGAACCGTGGGCAGCACGTTATCCTTGATGGCATGTTCATGTGTCTGGGATACGCCCTCTGCAACTGGATCGACTTTGGCCTGAGCCGTGTGGAACAGAGCAACACGCAATGGCGCGTCCCGCTGGCCCTCTCGCTCCTCCCCTCGCTCATGATCCTCACCTCCATCTTCCTCTTCCCCGAATCCCCGCGCTGGCTCGTCCAAGTCAACCGCATCGAGCAGGCCGAGCACAGCCTCGCCATCTTCAAGGGCGACGAAGCCACCGAGGAAGAAGTCCGCGCCGAAATCGCCGGAATCCACACCTCGCTCGAGATGACCGCCCACTCCAAGGGCTCCCTCTCTGAAATGTTCAAGAAGGACGACGAGGAGCGCCTCCTCTACCGCTTCACCCTCTGCGTCATGCTGCAATTCTTCCAGCAAATGTGCGGAGGAAACCTCATCTCCGTCTACGCCTCCACCATCTTCGAGGAGAACCTGGGTCTGGGATCCAGCCTCTCCAAGATCCTTGCCTCGTGCGCCCTAACCTGGAAATTCCTCTGCTGCTTCATCTCCTTCTTCGCCATTGACCGCCTGGGCCGCCGCATCTGCTTCATGGTCTCTGGAACCGGAATGGCCTGCTGCATGCTCGCCATGGCCGTAACCTCCTCCTTTGGCGAAGACAACCGCGCGGCCTCGATCGCCTCGGCCGCCTTCATCTTCCTATTCAACCTCTTCTACCCCATCGGCTTCCTCGGCGGAAACTTCCTGTACACGACCGAGGTCGCCCCCGCGCGCCTGCGCATGGCCATGTCCGCCGTGTCAACAGCAAACCACTGGCTCTGGAATTTCGTCGTTGTGATGGTCACACCCGTTGCACTGGACACGATCGGGTACGGGTACTATGTCATGTACACGATTCTGTCCGCGATGATCCCGATTGGCGTGTACTTTTTCTACCCCGAGACGATGAACCGCAATCTCGAGCTGATTAACCAGGTGTTCCGTGATGCAAGCTCGCCGTGGGAGATTGTTTCCATGGCGAGGCACTTGCCGCAGGGCGAAGTTGGGGAGGCGCAGCTTGCTGCTATCGCGAAGAAGGATGGGACGGCTGTTGAGATGAAGGAGGAGGCTTAGCTTAGATGATGTGATGATAGATGTTGTTTGTTTGTTAGTCATGATGTATAGAATTCCATGCACCTATTCTTCGAATTCAATCAGCGTTCAAGCTGATCAACTGATTTGCTACGCTTACACCATTGTCCGTATACCTCGTACTGTAAACTTCGACATCGCAATTAGCGATGCTGAGTGAGTGGGTTGACCTCGCATCGAGCCCCACAAAGCCGTCCTCGAAGCGAGCCCACCTCCTACTCAACGAGTCTGGAGTACCCCAAGTCCAAGTCCAGCTCGTCTCGAATCCCCCAGACTCCAGGTTAGAATGGAATGGAACAGACCCTGATTTTGTCCAGCAGGTTTGGTAGGGTAGGATCTGGAGCATTCTCCTCCGGAAATGCAGACGGAAACGTGACATCGAGACATTTTATTTGACGTCAAGCGGCAGACTCATTCCGCCGGGTTTCGGATGCGTGGTGGAGTATCGCAGGTCCTAGGCCGCCGATGTATGTGCCGGACTAAACATGTCCGGGGAAATGCCGCATACTGGGCTGTTCGAGGAGCTGATTTGGGGTAAGCATTGACGTTGAGTTGACGATGCATAGTATCCTAGTATCGACGAAGCACAATACAGCGTCACACGGTCAGATTCCCCTACAGAAACCTCAAAGAAGCTGTCGACAACTTAACCGGGTTTAGTATGGACCAATGTCAAACCCAATCAAACAATCGGCATGTTTTTCGGCCAAGTTAAAGGGGGTTTATCCGATGGGGCCAGCCGCCAACTACTGCCGGTCATCGGCACTTTCGCTTCGGCGGAGTGAGTCTGGGGCATCGCGGCTCGCCTCGAAGTTCCGATCCAAGTTGCCGTTAATATATCGCGGATATTTTCGGAGCCAATGGGAGCGAGGCGATATTGTCGTCGTCTGGGACAAGAAATGTATACCTAAGGTACAAGGCTGGGTGGGTGGGCACTGGCACTGGGGAGCGGATGTATATATAGCAGGAGGATCCGGCTTCCTATCCGGGGTTGGAATTTGGAAGGCGTGAATAAGTGTCTTCAGAGATATATTCCGGCTATCTAGCTATCAAGCTATTCTCAGCTATCCTTTTCTTTGAATAACGCTGTACCGAGTACGACTTGAACATACCATGGCACCCTCTATCAACGACTTTCCCATCGGGGACGTGTCTCCCCAGTCCGCCTGCCGCATTGGCATCAACGGGTTCGGCCGGATAGGTATGTGACGTGGCTCGTGTGTCTTCTTGTTTGTCTTTGTGCTTGTGCTTGTGGCTGCCGTGCCGTCCGTCTGTGACGAGGACGAGCATCACTCTCCGTACCGTGTCTTGGACTAACAGCAGTCAGGCCGCAATGTCCTTCGCGCCGCCCTCGTCCGATCGGACATCCAGATCGCCGCGATAAACCACACCTGTACGACCGTCCAAGACCTCCTCTACCTCATCCGCTACGACTCCTCCATGGGAAAGTTGTCGGACGAGATCCCCGTCCACGCCCTCTCCGACTCCCTCATCAGCGTCAAGGGCCAACAGATTGCACTCACCTCGGAGCGGGACCTCAAGAAGCTCAACTGGGCCGCATTAGGCGTCGACTACGTCGTCGAGTGCACCGGGAAATTCACAAAGCGCGAGCTCGCACTCGACCATGTCACCTACGGCGGAGCAAAGCGCGTAGTCATTTCGGCGCCGAGCAGCGACTCACCGACGTATGTGTACGGTGTCAACGAGGGGCGGTACAAGGCGGATGAAGAGCGACGGGTGGTGTCGTGCGCCAGCTGTACGACCAACTGTGTGACTCCGGTGCTCAAAGTGCTGCAGAGGGAGTTTGGAATCACGCAGGGTTTTCTCACGACGGTGCATGCGGCCACGCGGTCGCAGCAGGTGCTCGACGGGTACAGCAAGAAGAACCGACGGCTCGGTAATTATTCCCTGCCCTGTGGCATGAGATGAGGGGAAATGAAATGAGAGAAAGACAGCTGGCTGATGCAGCAAACAGGTCGCAGTGTCTTTGACAATATTATTCCGACGACGACGGGCGCAGCCAAGGCGATTGCGACTGTGCTGCCTGAGCTGGCGGGCAAGGTGACGGGAGTGTCGATTCGCGTGCCAACGTAAGTCTGATTTTTGGAGGTGTCCAGAGGCGATCTGTCGAAAAATGCTGACTCGCCAGACCGAACGTGTCAATGATCGACTTGACGGTCAGCACAGAGACGCCCACCTCGCTGGCCGAGATCCTGGCGGCCTTCAGGCGCGCAGCCAAGGCAGAGCTGACTGGGGTCCTCAGCGTCAGCGACGAGGAGCTGGTGAGCAGCGACTACCTGGGGAACCCGCACAGTGCGATTGTAGACGCCGCAGCGTGTAGCGAGTTGAATCCGCACTTCTTCAAGATCATGGCCTGGTACGACAATGAGTGGGGGTATTCGAATCGGCTGCTGGATCTGACAGCGCACGTCGGGCGGGAGGAGAATTAATCAGTCTGTCCTGTAATCTGCATGTGAGATGAGATGAATTGCCCATGTGTCAATCAGACAAAGCCAACCAGCAGCGGGGCAAGACGCAAGAAAGCGCCCGATGGCTGCATTCAGGCCTCGTTGAGCCCGCGAGAGTCGCCACGGCCCACCGGCCAATCATTGCCCTTCAGAGGCGCCAGGAACACGAGTTCGGCCCCTTTTGAATTGTTTAGATCGGCTTCGCGTGTTTCACCTTGCGCCACATCGCTGCGAGGGATGGGCTGACTATCCGATGTTATTGGTTGCTGTTTCGAAGCTTAGCGAGCCCAATTTACACCGTTCTTCCTTATAAGACTCCCCTTTCTGTCCTGTCTCTTTTCTTCTCCCCCTCAAGCAACGCTTCTGTCATTCCTTCGATTCTCTGTGCCCGGTGCTCAAAAACAGCAATCATGCTGAACATTCCTTTTATCCTCCTGGCTGCTGGCAGCCTGTCCACTCTCATTGCTGGGGCTCCGATCCCGTCCTCTCCCTTGAGCGCCGCCCGCCACGAAGAAGCTGTTCCTGCCTTCACTCCCTCTCTCTCCCTCAACAAGCGCACCACCGTCTACAACGTCCTCGGAGGAGCCGGCAAGCTCGTCCAAGGATGGCCTTCCCTCGACGCCTGGTGGCCCTCGTTTGACGAGATGTTCGAGGCCAACCGCGACACCATGGCCAACTCGTGCACGCAATGGAACGTCCCCAACAACTCGGACGACGAAATCGACAACATCTCCGCCGCCATCAAGGAGGTCTCGGAAACCTCTGGCGTCGACGCGCGCTACATCCTGGCCATCGTCATCCAGGAGAGCAACGGCTGTGTCCGCGCCCCTACCACCAACTACGGCGTCACCAACCCCGGTCTCATGCAGAGCCACAACGGTCTGGGCTCCTGCAACAACGGCGAGGTCCTCAGCCCCTGCCCCTACGCTCAGATCAAGCAGATGATCACCGACGGCACCGTCGGGACTTCAGACGGTGACGGCCTCGTCGGCTGCCTCAAGGCCGCCGGTGGAACCAGCGATGTCTCCTCGTACTACCGCGCTGCGCGCATCTACAACTCGGGTTCCATCGACTCGTCTGGCAACCTCGGCCTGGGCATCGCGACTCACTGCTACTCGTCCGATGTTGCAAACCGTCTCACCGGCTGGGCGACTGGTCCTAGCAGCTGTGTCCCCGACACCATCGGCACATTGAATGCTGCTGTCACCACCAACTTCCGCTTTGCGGGCAGCAGCACCTCGGATGATTCCAGCGAGTCCGACGAGACGACGGTTGAGAGCAGCTCTACCACCACCACCACCACCACCACCACGACAACTCAAGCCCCAGCTCCGACAACCAGCGCCAGCACGACCACAACTGCTGCCCCCGCCCCAACCCCCGAGCCCGAGGCCGACACCGTGACATCGACCACGACCACGACAACAACAATGACCTACACCCTGGTCCACGTCGTCCCAACCAGCACGACAACGCCAACCTCTGCTCCGACCGCACCCCCAGCCACCTCCGCCCCTGGCGCCTCCTCCACCGCGGCCCCCATCTACCCCTACGCCGACTCCGCCTGCAAGGAGTACTACACGGTCGTGGAAGATGACTACTGCCTCAAGGTCGAGTCCGCGATTGGCGTCTCGCTCGCTGAGCTCCGCGGGTTGAACTCCGGGCTCAAGGAGGACTGCACGAACCTGTGGCTCGGGTACCAGTACTGCATCAAGGCTTAGGTCTAGGACCGCTGATGCTCTCCTTTTCTTCACTTCTCTTCGAATCTTAGATTCTTCTTCGAGATCTATTCATCACTTCCTTTTGACGGCTGTGCCTGTTACATTGTACATATCAAAAGAGTGACTTTACGTTTGGGCGGTAGCTAGTTCTACCTGTCCGCTTTTTGATGACGAATTTATGCCATGGATAAAAGTACCCAACACAAAACTTTTCCTCTAAGACTTTAATTTCTAGCCTCGTATGTCCTGAATCCTGGTCGAAGCGTACATAGAATTAGACGGGCGAAGTCAGTTTCTTTGAGCTGACCTGAAACTGAAACCGGCTCCGCTCTGCTCGCAAGGCGCAGCACTGCGGCAAATCCCTAGCAAATCTTGAAAGAATCAGCCACCATGCAATTTGTACTTCTTTGTTTGCCTCCCTTATGGATGATGGCAAACGATCGTATGTTTTCCCGGCACCTGCAATTAAACCCGGACGTGATTCGGACTCCACATTCCAACGATGAGGTTGAGATCTCGACTTCGTGGATCGGATGTTGTTTGTCCGCGTCAAGTCTCGATAAAGAACACGGTCGGATTGGCGTCAAAATAAGTCTTTGATTGACAGAACTCGGTTAAGCACTCGGTATACCCGCATCATGATTTTGAGTCGCAAAATAGCATGCCACGGTCCGTAAACAAGGGATTCGATGCGGAAACCATGGTACGCTCCCATGCGGCTCTCGATATATATTTGGAACTCAGCCACCGAACCGCCCCCAGATCTCGAAACCTTGTAAAATTTGGCTGCAAACGGACTTCTTACAGGAGATGCCCTGCATTTCCCAAGTGTGCATTTTGTGTTACCAACTGCAAGGAATCGGCAGGCATTACGTGGTGTTGCAGCCTTGGGTTTTGATGAGCGAAATCTGAGGGAATTTTTGGTTGATGTGGTGCCTCAGGCAGCGAAGGAGGCGTCGACGAGGTCCACATCACTTGACCCAGTCATGCCTAAGGCAAGTAATGCCTAAGGCCAATCGCATTGCTGCCTGAGACTGAGCCCGGGCTTTCCTCCGATTGCGGAAAATTCGGATCACTTCAGCGGTAGATGGTACAGTGAACGTTCGATAGAGCGAGTCGCGATTAAGCGAGAACCGCGCTATTACGAGCCGGTCGCACGGTCTAAAATCAATTCCCCATACAAATCTTGTATAAATTTGATACACCGAAGTTCGTTAGCTCTCTACAAGTGCCTCATATAAAATTCGTTATATTAAAGCTACTAGGATCAAAATTAAAGCTAACTATTTAGAACTTATTCTTACTAATTAATTAGGCAGCCAAACCGCCACGAGGCGGTTTTTGATACTTAAGGATTAGATTGCAGGTCTAGCAGGATATTAGGTAGTTTTTTAGGTTATAGGCGCTTCTATATAGCTTTAATATTGCTTATATAGTCAATTTCATGTAGTTGAGCAGGTTTTGTGGCAGAAATATATATATTTCGACTTAACGAGAACCGCGATACGTATAGCGAGATATCGAGGCGGTCAGATTTAGTTCGCTATATCGAGTTTTTACTGTATCAACTGCCTCCAGCCCCATCTTCCTCCGCCAACTTCCATTCTCTCTCAATAACATGACGATGGTCCGCACCCTAAACACTAAAATTGGCAGGACAAGGAAGAGGCGGGGCTTGAAAGCCCGGGGATCTGGACATGTCTTTAATGGCTCAACCCGTAAACAAGCCTTCAGACTACTGGCGTGATTATTGTGACTAGGCCCAATCTGCACCGAAATCGAGTTGGTCAATCTTTAGCAGAGCGTCAAAAACACGGATCTCGCCGGAGATGATGCGGTACTGGAGCCAGCTGATCCCGTACTGCGCCAATGGCAGCTCCTCGAACCTATCGACCACCCTCTTGGCCAGGTCCCGGAAATACTCCGAGGCAGCAAGGTCCTCGGTGGCGGAGCGGGAGCCCATTGCATTCCGGCTTCAAGGGTAATCTCCTTCAGGGACTTCTCACAGACTGAACAAGGACCGCAAGGCGCGCCCTTGCCCTTGGGCCGGTACGAGCCGTAGCGAACAGAGGTATAATGCAGGAAGACGATTGCTGCCGCCGCATATGCTCCTGACACAGGGTGGGCTTTGGCGTTGCGCAGCATCCCCTCCAGGTACACGTGGTGCGGGTCGTTGACCTCACCCAGCCCATACAGGGCAGAAACCCCGTTCTCATGGTTGCCCGCAGCGGTGTCGCTCCTCCAGTCCAAGAGGTCGTGCATTGCCATGATGATGATGGGTATCACGGTGCCGTTCTCCAAGCTTCGTGGCACCTCCGGGTTCCAATGGTAGCAGCTGTACGGGCTCGTACACCCACCAACTGCACGCCATTGCAGCACCGCTTCTACCGTCATCTGGTTGCCCGTGCCAGACTCTTGGAGCGCAGACCCGTCGGTTAGAAGGCAGGCGGCCTCATCGCCAAGCTCGGCAACTACACCTACCGCAAGAGCAACGAGGCATGCTCGCGCCTTTGTTTCCTCCTTTGTAAATGCGTGGTAATCGTCGGCAACAGCGAGATGTGCAATCGAAGCCTTTGTCACGGCCTCCTTGGGTGGTAGCCACGCGGATACGGCCACGGCACAGCACAGAGCGACCAGCTCATACGAAAGTAGATTAAGCAGGCTTGTGCTCGGGAGACAGGGAAGCCCAACTTTCTGCTCCGAGCGATGTTTGGCCGTGTTTACTTTTTTGTCGACGTGGGCAATGCTCAAAGGGTCGCCGCCGTAGTGATCGTCAATAATAGATGCGCACCCCCGACGTGCAGCCTCGATGATGCCCGGACTAAATCTTGCCTTCATGTAGTTGACAAGTTGAGAGCATGATCTGCTCCAGACACCGGTTGCTCGGTCCGTTGAGTCCTGTGGCTGCTCAATGACCGCTCGGCAGTAGTCCAGCGCGTCTTGCCAGCGCTGGCTGTTATGGATTGAAGAATACTTGCCCATCAAAAGGAGTAATCCCCTTTCCGTGGTCTCTCTATACACGGACAATGCCTGTATCGTCGCTCGATCGGTTGCATATTCGGATAGAGAGTGGTCTCCTGTTCTCAAGTCGTTTAGAGCAATACTCAGTATAGAGTCTAGGTTCGAGATCGAGATCGAGATTCGACCATCCTGCAAGCCCTTCTCGGCCGCTGTCTGATTGTAGTCGTGCTTTTCATTTGGCTCATAATCGTGCAATGGATGCTGGGTACTGGGAGCCAGCTGGTCATTGCCTTGTTCGAGCAGCATTGTCATCAAAGTCGTCTTTGTGAATTGTCCCGTGGGAAGTCAGTTTGAGGCACGAAAAGGTTTCTTAACGAAAAGATTGTATACTATACTAGAGTAGTATCGAGCATGGGAAGGCCAAACAATCTGAACTGGACTATCAAGAACATTTATATGGGTTCTTGGGTCGCGGTTTGCTCCTAGCATTTAGCACCTTGCAGAGGTCTCTGCCTGACCTGATAGTTGGGATTTGGTGTAACCCAAAACAAGGGATTTTCCCTGATGAAATGCCCATTTGTCGGATTGCTCGCAGATCAGACGAGCCTTCTTCGTCAAGAGGCATGTTCTATCTGCAGAGAACTCGCCTGGTGCCGTCCCTGGCTGGCCGCTGTCCTGTAAACCATCTGCAAAATACGTCACACGAGTAGCTTTCAGCTTCCAATGGATCTGCTGAGGAGGCCCTGAATCAATACCCGCATATATACATACTGGATCCTACATTCTGTGGCGAGTTAGCGAAACCCAGTAGATTCCAAAACCACATTGGTTGATTGACATATGTATTTGCTATAATAACTCCCCCCCCCAAACAGTAAAACGAGAAAACAGGAAAACAGGTCACTTGCTGACGTGTCCTCTCGTTGACTGCGAGTCTGCGGCTGCAACTGCATTGTGCACGGGTCACTTAAGATGAGTATCAGTGGTCTTGTACTTTCAAGGACTTCTATGTGGCGCTTATTCAACACACTCGTGGACCCCGATCCTAAATCCCGAGAGAGTATTACAGAACAGCGTTCTGGTCCAAACAGCAGTCGATACTCCCGCCCTCTACATCCCTCAGGCCGGTGGTTAATTCAAATCAGCAGCGTGTCAGAACTGATGAATGAAACATAGACATTCGAGATAGTAGCCCTTCTCCACCTGTTTTTCAAATTCCTAGGTCTTATCTGAGTTTGTAGATACCTGGAGCCCCTGTGATGCAACCTGCCGTGGAGGCCTCCCCTGCATAAATTGGGGGAGGGAGGGCACGACGCGTGAACCGTCAGTCATTACCTTCCACGGAAGCGGGGGACACTACCCGCGTAACCAATAAGCGCCGCTACGTAGCAAAGATGACATCGGTGATGCTGCAGTGTGGTATGCTGTATGCAGGGTGTAAGGGTGTAGTGGGGATGATACGTGCCAACAGAGGCGCCGTGCAGGTCACGATGTCTTGGCGATATGAGAAAAGTCCGTTCTGTGTTTCGTCACCCGCCTGGTTGAGTGTCTTCTGTGGTATACTGGTGGACTGTTGGCCCTTATTGGAAGGGAGTCGCCGGACTGTACCTGGTGTATCACACTTTGATACGGGTATGACTCTGACAGTGGGAAGTCTAGCTTTCTCTCCCTCTGTAATCGTGCTAATAGCTCCTATACAGCTCTGTGCGCTAGGGCAACTAGAGGAAATGGATGTGCCAGAAGCTGGATGACGGGGAGGAAACGATAGTTAGATGCCTTGTTATCTGCGGTCGGACTGTGGCTAGATTGGTAGATAGGTCGATAGATGGATGGTGATATCTGTGACGAATCGCGAGTTGCGTGCGTGTTCGCATAACCAGAAGGTTATATTTGTGAATTAATGTTGTCTACATAAGAGTATACATATACCGCTTATCTCCTGCTTTAAGGAGACAGGAAACTCTCCGGGTCACTTGGATATGCTCAGAGCGGCGAGCACCTATCTCCACTAACATGTCGATAAGAGGCTGATGCTGTACCTCCGCCGTCGCAGCCCGACGATACAGAGAAACAAGAAGACGAGGGTCGCCGCGAACATCCATGCCCGCGTCGACAAGCAGGCAGAATTCAGCAAACTTCCTTGGCCGCAGCAGCCTGCGCAATATGAGATAATCTATATCTAATCTCATGCCATGCTGGACCAGCATCTTGATGATCTCGTAGCTGTCCTCGCGTTCTATAGCCTTCTGCAAGGGCGCATGATCAGTTAATTGTGGCAGCCAGTCAATCGCCCGGTCTCTTTTGCGGGAAAAGGACGAGCTCGGGTCCGCGCCGCTGTCAAGGAGGAGTCTAATCGTGCTTAACGGGGCGCCGCGCCAGATCGCTGCACAGAGGGGGGTGTGGCTGTGAACCGGTAGCTGGGAATCGACCTCGACGCCACGCTGAAGGAGCACTTTAATACGGTCTTCATCCCCTTTTTCAGCGGCATAAAGCATCATAAAATGCATCTCCGCCTTCATGGTGTGTTTGAGAGGCGGCCGGTTGGCGCCTAGAAGCGCCAGAAGGTGATCCTCGATTTCGTGATGGCCCTCCGAGGCAGCATTGGCGATAACACGGTGCCCGTCCATGTCAATAGACAGTAGATTCGCCCCGTGTCCGACAAGAGCTCGGACTGTGTCCATATGAACCCCGCGCGCGGCTAAAGAGAGCGGGCTTCGGCCATCGATGTGCTTGAAATCAACATCGGCTCCGTGTTCAAGGAGCTTCAAAACGACCCCCGTATGCCCGTTTGCAGCGGCGGCAGATATCGGATGAGGCTGAAAGGTAGATTCAGATCCGTCCTACACCATCCGGTGGTGCTTCGCATACCGCCAGGGACATGTGCAGGACCAGTACTGGGATTTCCAGCGCACATTGACTCCACGCTCCAGAAGTCTGTGGACGACTGCTTCAGAGCCATCGCTTGCTGCCGCGTGCAGGACCGAATTGTCATTGCCATGCAGGTTCTGATATGTGGAGAGGAGATGGTCGGAGAGTGTGCAGTGAAATCGAGGATGACTTCGTACGAGGGAATCCACGTCTCTGGGATCTAGCTCGGTGGCGATAAGGAATATGATCTCATTTGGTAAGGATAGGAGGGACATGTCGCCCGAGACAGCCGAGTGGTATTATGACGGTCGTCTTTACCCCGCTGATCCGTAGCTCTCGTACGCCACTGAGAAGAAGATGAGAGCGTAATCATGTGATGACACGTCCAAATGAGATCGAGGCAGCTTCATTTATGTCTCCCGTCGTTTATGGCTGCCTGAATTGATCGAATCAACTCCCGAGATGAGGATGACGCATCATGATTAGCCTGCTAATGCTCTAAGTACAAAAATATAATCGTATAATATGCAATTGCCTATGCAATGATATACCATACCCCCAAACGCCAGAACCGCTATCCCCAACCATACCAAACCCAAACTCAAAAACGAATTCAGAATCAAACCCACCTCACTCACTTCGTCAACTCATCAATCTGCCGAATCAGCTCCTGGAACCGCACGGGCTTCGACAGGAACAGATCAACTCCAGAGTTAAACGCCTCTTGCCGCACAGGCGCGCTCCCCAACCCGGAGAGCGCGATGATCGTCGCCGGCTTGAGGGGGTCTTTCCGTTGGAGTTGGAGCTTTTCGAAGAGTCGGATTTCGCGTGTGGATTCGAGGCCGTCCATTACTGGCATTGAGATGTCTGGTTTTTGATGTTAGTTTGGGGGTGCTTTGGAGGACAGGGAGGGGGAAAGGAGGGGAGGAGAGGCCTACCCATGAGAATGACATGAATCTCCCTCGAGTGCGCCTTATATACCTCTAGAGCCTCGAGACCGTTGCACGCTGTGAAGTGTGGGAACTTTGCCTTCTTCATGACAGCGACGAGTAGCTGGAGGTTGACCGTGTTATCGTCGACCAGCAACACAGAGGGAACAATTGGCACGGGTTCAAGGGTGGCCGAGATCTCCGTGATAGCACCATTATCGAGCGTCGACGTGGTAATCGAAGCAGCGGCCTTGATGGGTGAGACACAGATGTCGGCGTGAGCGCCCGTCCCGCCGGTGCGGAGCGGTTTGGCGGGTAAAGAAAGAGGGAGGATATTCTTCGATGGCTTCGGTTCATGAACGCCGTTTGTTTTTGCTGGTGGGTGGTTCGCCTGCTCCTTTTGTCTGTTGATGCATGCGCGCAGTGTATTCGCCATTTTGCTCGGACCACAGGGCTGGCTGATGAATTCGTGGACTGAGCGAGAGGCCCGCGGGCTCGCGCTCGTCGAAAGCTTCTGGGCGACCTGTGGTGTCGAGCAGATGACTATTACTGGAGGTGAGATTGGACTCTTTCCTGCTGCCGCCGCTGTTGCTGTGACCCTCCGGCAGATCTCGTCTGCTTCGTCCATGTATGTCTGTCGGGCGACGTACATGTCGCAGGGCTCGCCGATTGCCTCGGGGTAGACGAAGCGGACTTTCATACCGAAGTGGCCTTGGTATGTGCGTGTGAGCGATGACCGTAGAAGCTCCAAAGCTTGATCGATCTGCTCGGACGGCGCCCCGAATCCAACGAGTCCGATCGACTTGCCCCGGACAAGTTCCTTTGCTTCTTGGACGATCCCACGTCCCTGATCATCACTTGCAACTTCGGCGTTTGGCGTGCGCGATAGATCGCAGTGCACCGTGACCTCCGTCCCGACCCCTTTTGTCGAACTGATATCGATTTTCCCGCCAAGTGATACAACCGTCTGGTGCACGATGCTGAGTCCCAAACCACTTCCGGGAGACAGGGGATCCTCTTGTGAAAACGGCTTGAAGACGTTGCTTTGCAGGTATTCCTTGTCGATGCCCTGGCCGGTATCCTTGACGGTGAGCGTGACAGTTGCGGGTTCTTCGCGATCGCTTTCACAACGCGAGAGCCTTCTGTTTCCGGGGGCTGTCGATGGTGTAGATGATTTTAGCGAAACGTGAATGTAGCCCGATTGCGTGTACTTGAGTGCGTTTCCGAAGAGATTCATGAGGACGCGCCGCCATGCCCCGGCCTGCGTCTCAAATAACCACTGTACATCCGGTGCAACGTCGTAGACGACCGTGAGCGACTCGTTGAACGCAGAGAGCGGCCGCTCGGTCGGACTCGCCATCACCAACTCCCCGTCTTGATTCAATGTCGGAACGGACGTGGCCCCCTGTGCCAGACTACTCCCCTTGGAACTGAAGCAGTGCCCCGCAAAGACACTGTCGGCGACTTCCTCCAGCACAGCATCAAGCTGCACATCACCAATCAGATTCACAATCCCATCATTCGGCTGCCCCTTGGGCCCACTACTCAGTCCATTGGCCGTCATCCGCCTCGCCGGCCGCGAGAACTTCAACCTTGACGACCTTGATTTCCGCGTAAACTGGTTGATCTTTGCGAAATCGAGCATGTTGTTGATGATATCCAGCAGCGACCGCCCGCAGTGCTCGACCGTATTCACCAGCGCCGTCTGAGCGGGCGTCAGCGCCGAGTCGCTGAGTAACTCTGTGCTCCCGAGAATCCCGTGTAGTGGACTGCGCAGCTCGTGCGAGATGCTGCCGACGAGTGTCGCGTGCGCGCGATTCGCGAGCTCCATATCCAATCGGTGGATCTCGGCCATGATGTTGTTGGAGAAGGCGTACAGGTACGCGAGCTCGCCTCCCAGACTGAAGACGCGGGGGGATTTTGTCCAGACGAACAATCCAGAAAACCAGCGGTTGCGCCGCGAGTCCCAGAGCGGGAAGAGGGTTACGCAGCGTGCTGAGGGGAAGACCTTCATGAGGGCCTTGTTTTCTTCCTTGAGTGAGACCCGGTGCCGCTTGCGCTGCTTCCATTTCCGCTGTGTCTTTGGCCCCTCGTGGCGGCGGTAGAAGATCTCCCTCGACACGTTCGTTGACGATGCGCTGTCGCTCCCTTCGCTAGATGACACGCCGCCGTTCTCGTCGATGTTGAAGATCGCACCCTGCGGATAATTCCGGAGCAAAGAGCGCAGGAACGTCTCGCGGATGGCGCCCATGGGCTGCTCGGGGTCCTGCAGCGAGAATCCCAGGACATCCGACATGTTAAAGTCATCCGTTTCCGTGGACGAATGCCCGTTGGCCGGATTCTCGCTATCGCTGCTGGACTGCGCCTCGCTAGACCCGCTACTGCTCTCGCCATCAGAGGGACGGTCATCCGAGTTGCGGACGAGTCCCGCGTAGGATTTGACGCTAGCATCGTAGAAGACGACGCCTTCGACGTCAAGAGACTCGCGGAGGACGCGGGCGGCGCGGCCGAAGATTTCGCGCGTACCGGATGTCAATGTGACTTCGTTTTGGCGGTTTCGTTTCGGCGTGGACGGGGTTGATGTCGACTCGAACTCGGGACCCTCGTTTGATTCTGCTGTCTCTGCATTAATGGTTAGTCGATGACACCAGTGCTACACGTATACCTCAATCTCAATCCTACCTGGCCGCGCGGGCGACTTATCCCTCGACAGTCGATCCTTGAATGAAAGGCGGTGGTCCTTGAGAAACCGCCGTGGACGCGATGGTGTACTCGAAGGCTTCTCCTCTGTGACCCCATTCAACATCTCCTTCTCCTCCACCCGATCAACACTCGGATCCAAAAGACTCTGCGTACGACGGAGACTACTCGACGGGAAAATCCCCCCATCGACAAAATTCCCCAATCCCGCAATCATATTCGCGCTGCGCCGATTCTGTTCATGCGAGCGCACCATCTCCAGATGATTCATAATCGCCATCGCGGTATCGGTCATGAACCGGATCTCGAGCGGGGATAGGCCTTCTGGTCGAGTGAGTCCATCGCTGACGCTGAACGCCCCGATGGCGATACCCCGTCGACTCCGGATGGGCACGCCGGCGTAGAAGCGTAGATGTGGTGCGTTGACGACATATTGCCGTTGGTTGAAGCGGTCGTCCTTTGTGAGATCCGGAATGACGAAAGCACAGTGCCGGTCTGTACAGATCCTATCATTATCGCTCTCCTTGCCCGCGTTCAGCTTCGTGTCGTCGCAGACGAAGTGGCAGATGCCCTCGACCTTTGGAATAACACTACTCCCCAGCCAAAGGGCGTCGCCGTCGAGGTGGACGCGGTCGTCTTGCAGGCTGAGGGTGCGGGTTGCCTCGGCGAGGATATACTGCGTGCGCCGGTCGAAGAGGGAGATCATGCAGCGCTGGACGTTGAGTCGCAGGGCGCCCAGCTGCGCCAGCGCAGTGAGGGTTGTGTCGTTGGACGACTGCGGGAGGAGTTCATGGTTTGCCTCGGATTTGGGGGAGATGGGGGGGCGTTCGAGGAGGCCGGGCCGTTGCGGGAGTTGGCAGTACCTGGAGAGAACAGGTTAGACGATTATTATTGAGAGGGAGTGAGGGGAGGAGAGTGAAAGGGAAGACGGACTTGTAGAACTCGCGTTCCTGGGCCATGGCGATCTCTTTGACGGACAGTGGCGGACGTTCGGGGGACTGCATCTGCATCTGCATCTGATCGTCACCTCATCGCGGGATCAGCCTGCTAGCAGAGATGGCGGAAATGAGGCTTAAACCGATCAAGCGAGAGTCGCCACAGCACACAAGGTTTCGAGGGGAGAAGAGAAGCTGAGTGTGAGAGCCTCGGGAGAAGACGACGAGAAAGGACCAGGACATTCGCATCCAGTTCCACAGATGGTCGACATTCAAATCCATTCGACGCCTCCCCACCTCGACCGCCGCGAATCTGCAGCCACTGCGTCATCGCCTGGCTGTGATTGGCGGAACCGGCGTCCATTGCCCCCATTCCCTGATCCGCTGCCCTGATTCGCAAGGCCTGGACTGCACTTGGCCTGTCTGGCCCAATCCAATCGCTTTTCTCGTCTTTGGTGTTCTCGCACGATGCTGCATGGTGACTCTGTGACTGGCAGTGAGATTGTGACTGAATATTCAGTCCTTGTCGCTTGGTACAACGTACAATCTCGGACGAGGCCAAGGAGAGTCAGAATGTATCAGGTCCCAATCTTGAAGTTGGAAGTGTCAGAGATTTCTCGCCACTCGCAGTCTCTAATTTTAATTAATTTAAATCCCGTTTAACTCTACCGTGTCTCCGCCCTACACGTGGATATCCCGACAACGGGCTGCTCCGACCGCCAACATCTCATCCCTTCCATTCCATCAGTCGACCCAGAGCACAACATATCTATCTGTGCAACACCATCAGCTTCTCAGCCTAAAACATCTATATAACGCTGACAGAAATGATTTGACGTCAGAACTTCTCACACACAGCCCTGCAACCTCGAAGCCAGATACTCTGCCCCTACCAATCCCACATCATCGACTCTCTTGATGTAAGCGAACTGCATTCCTTTCTCGGATAACTTCTCGAGGAGCAGACGGTGGTATATCCCTTGCGTCAGGACTCCTCCAGACAGGACGAGGCCAGTCTCTTCGTGAGGTACGGCATTCGCACACCTTGCGTGGACGAGCGGGTCCAGGATCGTATTCACGAGGTTCGAGATTTGGTCCGACACAATCCGAGCAGGACTGCGTTTAGCAGATCGGGGTCTTCTGTCGAAGACAAACCGAATTGCCCGAGGGCCGCCTGTTCAAACAGCCCGGCGATTCTGGTCGTAAACCGAGACGTTTATCCTCGACTGCTCTCAGCGCGTGCATGATCGCCTCTCTTCCAATCGCATAGCCGCCTCCCTCGTCGCCCAGGACATGTCCCCGTCCACCAGACCAGGTAACTCTTACTGGCTCGCTTGACCCAGGCTTAATGGCATACCTCATCACGACACTTCTTGTTCCTGCCATGAGGACGATGGCGGAGTAGGCCGTCGCATAGCTAGACATGGTGGCCAATAAGAGGTCAACGTCATTTTCAAGCGGATATTCGAAGCGGTGATCACTAATAAAATCCTCGCGGCGAGGTGCTCGCGAAGACCAGGCCGGTCCATCCGCGCGAGATTCAAGGTGCCTGCCATGGCTGGCGAGCGATGGGTTAATGGCCTAGATGGCACTGTTGACTACCGCACGCAATTGTCACCATCACCCCTTCCCAGCCGTCGGACCTGGCACATTAGTTACTATGGATGTCCAGAAACCCAGCGATGACAACTTACAGGTTTCAAGGGCTGCCCACTCCACGGCCGAGCACCCTACCGTTCTGATCTGGAATCACCGCAACACACTTTGCTCCGCCGCCATCGATACGTAGAACAAGCGGGACGTTCCCACGTCGAGGCTCCTCAACACGAGAGCGAGAGAGGAAAAAGCATCCGCAAACCGCTGACCGACTCCTTCCAAATCCCGCCGACACTGATCAACAGACCAGCCAGTCTTGGCGACTAGAGGAGCAAGTTTAACGCTCTGATTGCACCGGGCCAGAAGATCGTCCATCTCTGTCCTAGATATCCTCGCCGCTCGCTTGCTCAACCGTCACAGGATATTCCGTGAACGTTGCCAGGGTTTTGTATTTATGGCAACAAGATCAACCATCTTCCTTTCATGTCATTTCCTCTTTCCTGAACTGGTAACGAGGCCCAGCCCTACCATATTCCCATACATTTTCACAACGCGAATCATCGTCTCCGAGCTCAAACATATTCAGAACCAACTTTGTCGCCATCCCAGCTTTGAGTCTCGTACTCCCCGTGACGACCTCAGGCCCCGGAAGCGGTACAATCAGAAAGTCGACATGCCCCGATTGCCCGATAGCAGAAAGGGCCGCGCACACAAGGCCAATCGTAACACATCCCAGCCCCCCAGCAAATTCCAGACAAACTAGAACATACGGTGTTCGATCAGTCCCCGCGATGCCGATGGGACTGTCAAGATCCGGGTTTATATTCAAGGATTCCAGGTCGGTTCTTGCTAGGGACGCGCTATCCTCTGCACCTTCTTGCGCGCGGCGGATGGCGGCATCCCCGCCGGCGATAACGCCGATGAATTGGTCGGGGTCTGCGGCGAAGGTTGGGGGTATTTCTGAGGCGTCGAGAATGCCGAGTCTGCATTTCCCTGGAAAGTCATCTAGTATTCTCTGATAATATATCTAGGAGATAGGAGCATAAGGTACGAGTGACTGATTGGCGGCTAGTGTCAGCTTGACATACAACGCGCTGCCTACTTGTCATCATGGTGCTGGCTGAGGTGGTTGATGGGCGTGCTCGTCTGTCCGCCATCGGGAGTGCGACTCAGCCAGCTGCAATCAAAGCCCAAGACCAAGGAGAACAGCCGGAACTGGACAGCCGCGCTCGCGATCCACACCATCGGACTGGCAGATCCTAAGCATCCTCCCGCTCTCCTTCTGCGCAAACGGCTTCTACTCCTACCAGCAGGACATTGTCAACGGAATGACATCCAACATCCGCGCACCCTCGCCATACAGCTCACTGCACTCGATCGCCCCGCACGAGCGCGGCTAGTCATTCCTCCTCGTTACCGAAATGGCCATCTGGGGCGGCGGCTACGCGTTCTGGCAATCGTATTGCCATTGGCTTGTGGGAACAAAATCGAATAACCCGGCTGTCGCGAGGATTCGTGTTGAGGGGGTCGTCATATGCTCCAAGGTAGATGTAGCGCGGACCTGAGCACCTTACACCGTAGTATAACCCACCACGCTGGTCTACAGCCAAGTGTTGCATAAGTGAACGGTAGAGGCGATGCCTGAGATACCCTAACTCCAACCCGCTAGTTGTCGGCAATTAGTCCTCCACCGATCATTCCCGGAGCGGGAATCGCCCTTTGTACGGTTATCTCAACCTGATCCTAAGGACGATGCTTGCACATTGTCATCTTTGGAGCCGGGCATGGCAGTAAGAGTCGATAACTTGAGCATTGCGTCTCAATCGAGGCGAAAGACGTACCGCTTTTCTTGAGGCCTGACCATACGGAGTAGAACGCAGCCAACAATCGAGTTCCGAACGGTGCACCTGCATCAACCGCTCGTCTCGGCCCTCCGCATATGAGATGGAATGCGAGCTGATATACCGAACACCAGTGCATTTCCGCGTATCGCTTTCAAGCCGTGGGGTAGGGCGGAAGCCGGTCTGTGGAGCTCCACTACCAACAGGCGTGCTCCGAGACCGGACACTTGGCAGCGCGCACAAGTCGGAGTTATCGGGAGGTAGTTTTTCTTGAACAGATGGCTGGAGACGGCGCATATCAGCCTTTTCCCTTGGGCTTCGCAAAGGAGTGTTGAATTGATCTTGACCGTATAATATAGCTCACTTGCCAGCACGGCCGATGATCCACAAAGTCCTCAGCTTGGACACTTTGACATCGCATGGCGTCGAATTTAGATTAGAGCTGTGGAGTGGATAAGCTGCACGTCTTGTCCGCTTAGCTCGACAAGGAAGGTACAAGAAACGGGTGGGTGCGAGTCATTCGTAATACGAGCAACTGATGACTCACAGCCTCATCGAGGAGTATATATCCATCGACCGCATTCTCAACTGTCAACAGATGTAGTTCCAGACACATTATCACAATGACTCCATCAACAGAAAAGCAGACCATCAAAACATGGACCAACGGTCTCTATACAATCTCCACAGACCCCACCCTCATCCCCCTCCAAACCCTCAACGACTGGTTCACATCCGACGACTTCTACTGGGCAAAGGGCCTCCCCCTCTCAGCCCTAGAACAAAGCCTCCAGAACTGCCTCTGCTTCGGCCTCTACCACACCCCCGACAATTCATTCATCGGAATCGCGCGCTGCATCACAGACCACGTCACCTTCGCCTACATCACCGACGTCTACGTCCACCCGAGCCATCAGGGGAAGGGACTTGGTCGCTGGCTTGTCAAGTGTATTGGGGAGGCAACGGAAGCGATGCCGCATCTCAGGCGCAGTATGTTGTTCACGATGGATTGGGAGCGCTCCGTGCCGTTTTATGAAAAGGTGCTTGGGATGGAGGTTGCAGAGTGTAAGCGGGGTCAGGGGATGGCGATGATGATGCGCAAGGGGAGGGGGTATCCGCGGTCTATGGATGCAGAGTGAGGTACTGAATGGGGATGGAAGGTCCGGGATCTTCTTGGGAATGGTGAGATTTCAGTCGAGGTCGGATGGGCATCCGATGTGACATCTATGGTGGCTCATTGTTTGGTAGCCGGTTCTAGCATATAGACATGTTGACTTTTAATTATCCTCTACCTGCCCATCTGTGAGCTCCCTACGCCGATCTACCTCTCCTTCGCCTGCCCCGCCTCAATCCTTATCACTTCATCCACCTCCGCCTCCCTTTCCACATCTGAGCTCCCTTCTCCCTCCCCTCCCGCCTTCTTCTTCCCTAGAACCGACTTTTTGGCAGCAAGAACAACCTCCCAAATCTGCACCACACCCCCATCAAGCAACGGATAAAAATTCGCCACAAGCAGTGTAACAAACAACCACACAATTCCCACAACAACCCAAGCAATAAACAGCCCGCGCGACATGACCGTCTTGGCCCCGTACATCGGCAGCGGCCACAGGACGATTTGCCCGAGGAATGTGGCGACGGCCCAGATTGCAGCGATGCGGGACATGCGTTTCATGTACGCGACGCGGTCCGGGGTGAAGTATGTTTCTTTGTTGAAGTGGTGAGTGTGGGTGTTTCTGGCGTTGTTTGCGGTGCCCTCGGTGTCTTCGTCTTCGTCTTCGGTGGCTTGTTTATCGCTCACGCGCTCGATGGTAAAGAACTCATCCCAGTCGAACGGGTCCTTGTTGCGGATAGAGAGGAGTACGGCAACGGGGAGGGGGACGAACATGGACGTCAGGCACGCGTACATGCAAGGCAGTGTCTTGCCCGTTGTCGTGATGGTGGAACGTCGTGACGAGCTATCTCGACAGCGCGGCCAAGAACCTCGGACTTGAAAAAGAGATCCCGCACGACGAGCGGTATGCGATTGCCGATGAGTTTTTGGACGTTGTTTATAAGCTCCTTGAGGGGTCGTGGCGGGATGATACGGTTGTTATAGACGAGAAGCTCAAGGCGTATACGCATCCGGAGAGGGTGAGGAGGGTTGATCATAAAGGGTGAGTGGGGATTACCCGGTGGCATTGGGGTTAGTCTGGTTTGAGTTGAAACGCGGCTGATGCGGATATGCGCATGCAGGAAATACTTCAACGTCGCGAGGCCACACCTCATCGAACCGTCTCGGCAGCGCACGCCGTTCATCTTCCAGGCCGGCGCAAGCAAGGCAGGCAAGGGGTTTGCCACGAAACATGCCGAGGCAATGTTCCTGCCAGGGATGCACATCGAGTCCGTGCGCAAGAGCGTGCTCGAGATCCGGCAGACAGCAACAGCCCAAGGCCGCGATCTAAACGGGCTGAAGCTCATCGTCGGCATGCTCGTCATCGTCGATGAAACCGACGAGCTCGCACAGCAAAAGTACGACGAGTATCTAACCTACGCAGACCTCGACGGATCACTCGCGCTGTTTGGCGGGTGGACGGGCCAGGATCTAGCTCCGTATTCAGACGACGACGACTTCAGGTTTACGCGGCCTGGGGCAATCCAGAGTATCGTTAGTAGCTGGCGAGCTACGATCCCCGGAAGTGAGGGGGTCAAGTGGACGAAGAGGCGTGTCGCGCAAGAATTGGCGCTGGGAGGACCGCATCCCCGGGCTATCGGGTCGGCAAAGACTGTGGCGGATATCCTTGAGAGGTGGATTGCGGAGACCGATGTGGATGGGTTTAATATTTCGTATGCGGTTGGCCCCGGGGATCTGGAAGATGTGGTCAGGTACCTTGTTCCTGAGTTGAAGGCGAGGGGTGTCTTTTGGGACCCTGTTGCTGCCGAAGGGAAGACGACGAGGGAGAATTATCTTGGGGATTTTGCCAGGGGTTCGAGATTGAGCAGCGATCATCCTGGAGCAAAGTATCGATGGGCGGCGTCGGATCAAGGTCTGAGGTCGGACGAGCTATCCTGATACGGTAAAACAGGCAGTAAGGACAATACTTGTAAGGGTGGACAGCCTACGTTGTACATTCAAGTTCAAGCTAGCGATCTGAGCTCCTATGCCTAAAAGTCTGTGGCGAATGCGATCCTGCGCAAGGCGAGCTGCAAATTCCAGATCTACTATACTATCCGAGATATTCGGCCATGTTTGTTGTATCATGCAATGTCACGTTTGGACCCCCACGATATCAGAGGCCCAGAGAATGGAATTCATCCGCGCGGGTTCGAGGAGCTGCGAAATCTCCTTGACCAGCCGGGCGCCCAGCCCGTCCATCCACCACCGGTCACGCAAGTGATGCAGGACCGCGCAGTAGTGGGCGAATACAATCAGCGCCAGCGGCTTCTTCTCCTCCACGAGTTCAATGTACCGGGACGGGATGCGGAACATCCATCGGAGAGCGACCATTGTTGGGTCGCCGCCTTTGCTGAGCATTGCGAGCGAGTTGTCGAGGTATGTGATGGCCTCGTCGTAGACCTTTGTTTCGTGTGCGGGGTCCGCCTTGGCCGTTGTGTTGTTGAGGTTGCGCATGCTGAGGATGGTGAGGGTGTATGTGCTGGGCAGTTGGTGGTAGGGGTCGGCGCGAGTGAAGAGTTCCTGGAGTTCGCCCTTTTCGGCGGTGTCGAGGGTCTCTTTGCTGGGGATCAGCTGTCGGACTGTCTTGAAAAGGTCGAGCAGCTTGTCCAGCGACGAGTTGGCTTTCTGGGGGGTTGGACTTGGATCGCGATCGGGACGATCTGGGGACTTCCAATCCTCTCCGTCCAGCGCAGAGGATGCCAGGTCACACATGAAGAGAATGCTCGAGGCGGAAAAGGTCGAGTTGCATTCCGACGAGGTGGTCATCTCCTGGAGTTTCGACAGTTTCTCCACCGCCTGGTTATAGTGATGTCCCGCCGCTTTCAGGTTCTCGTTTCGTTCTGACGAGCCCGTCTTGCCCTTCGAGGCGAGGTGTATGGCCGACAAAGCGAGCGCACTGTGATGGAGGGCGGGATGCCTGGGTGCCTCCCGGCGAATGAGCGACTGCCATGAGCGATCTTTGCTCTTGGACGGTGTGAGAGACAGTTCGGTTGTGGTTTGCCAGTTGTTGAGGAGCCGTTGATCCTGCGAGCTCAGGTCACTCGGGGTGATGGCAGTCGGTTCATCCTGTGTTGCGTCCGATGTAGTCGACTCGGCCGACTGCGAGGAGGGAGGACTGTTTACGGCGGGAGGAGGCTGTTCTGTGGGAGGAGAAGGAGAAGAGTATCGTGACGAGTCGGAGGTAAAGGAGGCCTTGGATCTGCGAGCGGTCGATTTGTGCGAGCGCTGCGATGGTTTGGTGGGCGCCTTGTCGGCGTAGCGGCACGAGGCATGCTGTGACTTGCACTCATCGCACTGCGGACGGACCTTGGAGCACTAATGTCGTCGACGGTCAGTATACGGCGCGAGAAATAAGGAGACAAAAGCGAGTACCTCCATCTGGCTCGTGGTGCATCGGGCGCATTCAAGAGGCGACCTCCGGAGGCGTCTCTGGGCAGGCATAGCAGGCGGCCTCTGTTAAACCGGCATCGACATAATCATCTCAAGTCAAACATTGCCTGCGACCGAGATGAAAAGGTCAAGAGTCGAGGATTGCATGACAGTGATCTGGCTGGAGCGACAGAGGTGAGGTTGCCTGGGGCAGTGGTGGAGGGTCTGCTCAGGGCTAAGGGGGGATCAGGCTGGCGCTTGTACCAAAAGAGTTAATGGAGCCAGCGCCGGGCGATCAACCAGAATTGAACCACCCTTGCAGCTGGCTGCAGCAGCTCGGTTACAGTCGTCATTTCCTCTGTCCAAGACGGTGCCAGAGGAGTGACTGTGCCGCAATCTATTCTCAGCAAAGGCGCTTGGCTTCATCTCGGCCCGCCTTGCGTGGCGCATGAGGAGTTTTGCGATGGATTCGACGTGAAGGGATCTGGCTCCCGAGAGGATTGGGAATTGCGCAGTCCGAGTGTCTCGAACTCAAAGATAAGGAAGGCCGCTGCCAAGAAGTTGACGCTGACTGTCCAAGACCTGATGTGCCACATTTTGTGGCCACGTCAACTCCTTGTCCAAGCTACAGACTGCAGCGTACATCCTGGCAACAGCATTCAGAGAGCTGTTTGCTGTTTGACCGTTTGATGTTGCGCATGCGATCCCTCGGCCAGATCCGAGCGATCGTCTCCCAAGCAGATATTCTCCGGTCAGCACTCAGCAATCCAAAATAATAATGATGGTGCAGAATTGGGGGGGGGCGAACTCTGGAGCAGCAGAACGGAAGCTGCGACCAAAGGGGACTAGCGGGGAATTAACTCGCGGACTAGCGCATCAGACTATTTGGACGCCAACCTGCAAAAGGCAAGAGACTCTGCACACGGGCCCCACTGGACCCGAGGGACTGGACGCGAAGTCGCTGATCTTGCCTGTTCTGTATAATGCAGGCCAACCTTGAGTGCCCTTGGCAAGAATGCGTTTTTGTCTGGCCGCTTTGAAAGTCTTCGTCTCCCGCGCGGCAGTTGGCCGCACTGTCACCGATTGCATGTGTTTTCCCCCTGCTTTCCATGCTTTGTGCGCATAACAATGTCGGGAACCATGGGACGCGCATACACAATGAGCCCAATGCAACCCCACGTGTGTTCTCGATCCTGCCTGAAACCGAGTGCCATGGAACGTGGCGTTTTGGCCGCTCGACTTGTCTCCTCCGGCCATCTTGAATCAGGCTCAGCTCCGACTGATTATTACGAGCCACTTCTCCCGATTGGCTTTTGAGCTTTTCCCCCCGGTCAATCTCTCCTGGACGCGACCAGGGGTTCAGTCTGCCCTCTGCCGCTCCAGGTCCCCCGTCCACGCCTTCGCATCCTAGACATCCGGACAAGGTCCTGCTCTCGTTTCCGCTTCGCTTGCTGCCCGCCATGGCTTTCGTTTTCTAGCTTTTGCTCCTGTCAACTCTCGTTAATCTCTAACCCGACCCAAAGTTCCGACTGTGCCGCACGACCATGCTTCTGCCTCTGGGCCATCGGACTATTTGAGACCTGCACGGCCCCGTCTGGCGATGATCCTCCACAGGATCGTCGCTGTTGTACAGAGATCTTTACCAAATCTTGCCCCTTCCGTTTCGGGCGCCTGTCACACCTCCAGCCATCATGCTGCTGGACATCAACGTCTCCCTCCTCCCCGTCACGGGCATCCTGTGCATGCTCGTCTGCATCACCGTCAAGCTCTTTGAGACCTCCCCAGTCCCCAAGGACCTGCCATGGGTGCTGAAGAAAAAGGGCCTGTTCCAGCGGGCTCTGGAGCGCTTCATCGGGACAAATCCCATTTCATTCATTCAAGAGGGTTACGAAAAGGTTTGCTTTGCCATTTGCCATTTGCCACATGGTTCCTGGTCTACCTGTTCCCATGGTTAACCTCCCCCAGTACTCCAAAAACCAGCAGCCCTTTGTGATGCCCAGCGTCAATGAAGGCGACGAAGTCGTGCTGCCCAAGGAACACTCCAACTACGTCCTCTTCGCCAAGGAGAACGAGTACAGCTTCAAGGCGCACATCCTCGAATTCTTCCAGCTCAAGTACACCAGCTGGCCGCTTGCCTTTGCCGAAAAGTACGACTTCTTCGTCAAGCTCGTCAGCAAGGACCTGACCGAGACGCTCAAATCCGATGCCGTCGCCGCTTCCCTCGCCGGTGAGGCGCGCTCGTGCCTGTCTGACATGTGGGGGGAAGACACGGAGAACTGGGTTGAGGTGTCGCTGTACTCGTTTATGGAGAAGACGGCGGCCCGCATGATCAATGTGCTTGCCATTGGGCCGGGACATAGTGGTGATAAGAGTCTGCTCAACGCCATGACCAACTGCTCCAACGCGATTGTCCTTGGTGCCAACGTCATCAAGGCTTTCCCTGCCTTTCTCTCATTGTACGTACCTTTGTCTACTCTCATCAATTGGCCGCTGACCAGTTTAGCGTCGTCGGTCCCATCGTCGGCCTCGTGAACCGGTGGCAAGAACGAGTGTTCCACCTCCGCATGAAGCCTCTCATCGAGGCCAGAATCAAGGAGCAAAAGGAAGCCAAGGACCAAGAAGCCCTCCAAGAGAAGCTGCGAACAAATGTACGTCCTATCATCAACCGACTATATACACCCTGCTAACAAGACCAGGGGAGCCTCCTCGACATGCTCATTAGCGCGGGCCTACGCAGCAAATGGTCCGTCGAGACCGAGACAATGTGGCTCGCCTACCGCATCTTCATGATCAACTTCCCCGGCGTGCACACGAGTGGCATCTCCGCGACAAGCGCCCTCCTCGACATCCTCAGCTACCGCGACTCGGACGAACTGCTGGGCATGCTCCAGGCCGAAATCGACCGCATCTCCGCCACATCCACGGGCGCCTGGACCGCCGCCGAAGTCGAAGAAGCCTCCCTCCTCGACAGCGCAATCAAGGAATCCCTCCGCTTCAACGGCATAAACGCTCTCTCCCCAACCCGCACCGTCGTTGCGCCCCAGGGTGCCACCCTCCCCAACGGGTTATACCTCCCCTTTGGAACCAAGATTGGAATCCCGCAATACGCTCTCCACCGCGATAGCGACCTCTACCCGAACCCCGACGAATACAATCCGTACCGGTTCTACTCGCCGGACTCGACGCTGGCCGAGAAACGGGCCAACGCCATGACGGTCACGAGCGACTCGTATGTTGTCTTTGGGCACGGGCGCCGACAGTGCCCTGGCCGTTGGATCTTTGCGCATACGTTCAAGGTACTCATCGCGGAGATGTTGCTGAAGTATGAAATTAAGCCTTTTGAGACGAGGCCGAAGATTCACAGTACGTATCTGCCTCTTCACCTCTTCACCTACTCTTCTATGACGAGATGATTCAATGCTAACTGACAATCGCTTTCAGGATGGGGACGCTTCCAACTACCGCCCCTAACTACAAAACTCGTCGTCCGACGCAGAAAGCAACCCGCCACCGTCGCTACCCCTGTCGCTGTCACTGCCTCCGCCTAACTTTCTTGTAATATATCTCTTGTTATACCCTCTTGCCTGTCGGCACTACATTCTCTGTCTATATTTTTTTTTCATCTCTTGTCCTGTTCGGTTTGTCCTGTATCTATGTTACATAGCGAGTACCCCCCGGTCCCGGCTTCAATAGAATCTTTCCTATCTCTCGTCACCTCGTCTCGTCTCTACTACGTACTAGTAGATAAGTATCTACTAGCATTACAATTCAGTACACTGCACTTACGGTCTGAAGCCCAAGTAGTAGTAGTAGAGTAGTAGCAGACGCTAATATGCCTAGATTACTTCCTACTAAAGCAAGTGTCATCGCGGCGGCGACGGCGAAAACCGAAACCCGTCTGCGGACCGCTGCCGCCCCTCAAAATCTGACTCCTTGCCTACACTCAGTTTCTCATACATGGCAAGCATATCGCCTATCCCCGACGCCGTATACTCCTGTCCAACGCCCGCTTCCTCGTCGGTGAGTTTGTCCGGGTTCTCCGTGTACCCCTCACGATGGGCGGGAACTATCGCCTCGGCGTCGTCTTGGAAAAGCTCCTTTAACCCGGACGGGAGGTTCGCGGTATCGCGCATGCCCGCTCGGTGATCGCCACGATCGGCACGGAGTCGCGAGCGGACGGAGTGTCGGAAGATCTGGAAGATCTTCACGCCCACATGGGATCGCCTCGCCATGATTGAGAACGTGCTAGTCAACGAGCAAAAGTCGTGGTCCAGCACGTTGAAAACCGGTTGTTCGAGGAAGGCAAAGAGCGCGAGCATGACGGCGTACATGGCGAACTGGTGCGCGCGGTCGACGCCGTACTCGTCTCTGTGCAGTTGAGCTAACGCACTGATTTCGCGGGCGGAGGTAAGCGCCGCCTCGAGGGCCCATAACTCGGTCGGATCCGTGTGTCGCCTATGCCCGGGTTCCGATTTGAAGGGTTGCTCGTTTGTAAACGAGTCGCAGTACAGATTTATCAAGAGCGCGTGGTACCGCATCTGCAGGACGATAATGTGTGCCGCGGGCTTGCGGGCTGGGTCAAAGGTATCGGGGAGATTGGCTTTCCATTGCCGGAGCTGGTTGTAGAAGTCTTCTTTGCGTTCGGGGATGTTCGCGTCGCGTTTTGCGCCGGCGCCGAGCACGCGCGAGATGTCGCGGGCGATGAAGGAGAGGTCGCAGGCGTCGTCGAAACATTGGCTTAGCCACGATGGCCGCGGTCGTCGGTCGATGGGGTACGGGATCCAGAGATCCGTCGAGCCGGAGATATTGCGATCGCTGCGGTCGAGGCTGACCTCGGTGACTCGACTGGGTCGGAGAAAGTTGGCGTGGACTATCCTGTTGGACTGTCTTAGCAACAGAACCACAAAAGACCCGGATAGAAGATATCATATGACGAACGTGTCTATCTGGAACAAGCCCCAAGCCGTCCGTTGTAGGGACCTTAGCATCTCGTCGGAGAATCCCAGCTTTTCGACATCGAGGCTGGGATTGTTGATGATCCCGAGCGCCTCGGCCATCTCGAGCGCTTGGTTGAGCATCATGTACCCGTAGTCGTCGATGCCGGCCATGGAGTACCTAGGAAAAGTCATTAGAGCCTCGGGGAACAAAGTAAGCTAGGGGATTCATGATACACCACATTTCATATAGGATAATTGTTGCTTGCAGTGATGCTAGTCGCACGACGGAGCCTTTTTGGTACCGACTGTTTTCGAGATAGCGTTCGGCTTCTGCGAGAAAGTCGGTGCCTTTTGTTTTGACGTCTCCTGGTACAGTGTACGCCTCGGAGTATTGTGAGTAGTGCTGTCGACATGGTTAGCTGGGTATAGACCAAGTCGAAGAGAACGTACGCAGGCCTGGGCAAGCAGGGCATTGACAAGAAACGGACTACAAAAGTCGGAAAACGGATCGCCCTTTGCCATATGGGCAAGAAAGATGTCGCAGTCGATAAAGGCGTAAAACGGATAATCCCACGCAAAGTACAGCGAGACCAGATGCGATACTAGAGCGTCGTCGTTTGTCGCAGTGGTCCACGGCAGTGCAGGCACCTTGTACGGCGCAAAGTCGCAGAGATAATGCACGTCCATGACCTTTGGGCGAAATGGCGGAGCGCCGCTCTCGACCTCGTAGCCATGCTGCAGCTTCTGCAGCACTTGCGAGGCTCCGTCCGGTTGCTCGGGGGGATGACTGACAGTGAGGGCCTGGTCGAGGTACTCGCGGACCTGCTGAAAGCTCGCTCTGTCGCGAATCATCTGCAGCAAGTCCTCCGTGCGAGTGGGATTGCGAGACTGGATCAGGGTAAACAAGTCACCCAGGAGGACACGATAGTAGTCCGCGCTATCGGGGCTCGTCGTCGCGACCGAATGGTAGGAATCCAGATCCCGCCTACAATTGCGACAGGGCGCCAAGGGGGAGCACTATGCCCTCATGTCAGCATCAAAGTCGACACGACCACGGCCAGAGACTTGCCTTTTGCCCATACTGAACCCAGGTGAGACAGGATTCCGAGGGCTGTGCTTCAGACATGGTTTCTCGTGGTGGTGGAATGGACTAAGGATTGCGATCGGCCTCGAAGGGGAAGAAATGCGCTGTTGGCCGTGACGATGTGATGACGACACGCGACGAATCAGAAGTGCAGGAGTCTTTCTCCTCATGACGAGCACCAAATTCATTGGCCACTCGACCCTCTCAATACTTGAGGAACTCGTAATTGTCTAGTTACGAGGTCTAGTGGCTTCGAAATCTATGTTATTGTAAGCTGCGTTGAAGGGGGAGGGGGCCAGGCATGTATATATATCCGGGTGCTGCCCACACCGCATCTACAAGGCGACATGGATTCCGACATCACCAATCCCAAGGCAGGATGTCTACAGCATCATAGTCCGCCGATAGCCAATCTTCCATCGACCCGAGTGACATCCGCAGCTCGACACGGGCCGCTTTGCACTTTGCATCCAACAAAGGCGGCAGCTCCCAACTGTAACGCGACCGGGCGGTAGGTTCCATCTCACCGTCATCGGGCCCGTCCTCCCAGGAGCGAATCGTGATGCTGGACAGATTGGGCAAGTTTGCCTCCTTCCGATCGAGGAGTTCATCGAGCCACCCCCCGCCGTACGGTCCTCCATCGTCGCGGAAGAAATCGATGTACCCTGGATCGTCGTAAGAGACCTCCAGCGTCTCTAGGTTAGGCGGAAGACTCATCCAGCACTCGCGAGGATTCTCAATTCCGCAGAGGAATACCTCGAGAATCCGCAGAATTGTCAAGGCCTTGAAATCGTGCAGGTCGATCCGCGGGCCCATGAAGAGCCCTTCGTGCTCCAGCCCCACCCGGGTCAAGGTGAGCTCTTGCAAATGTGCCTTTTGAGGCTGCAGTGCCCGCACAAATGCGGCGCACGTCCAGGGGATGACGGGTTCATTCTCGTAATGGCATTCCCACTCTCCCTGGTCCGCGTCATAGTGAAGGCTTTGCAGCGCAGCTGGCCAGCTCAGCACGGCAGCCAGCGCGTCCTCTTTGGCGCCACAACTGATCAAATTCAGCCGTAGGACCGTCGACTTACCGACGTGGTCGTCGTTTTCGAAATCGAGGGGATACCAGTCGCGAAAGTTGCAGATAGTCAAGGTATGCATGCGATGCCAGAACAGAGCAGACACATCCTCAAAGTCATCCGCGCATCTGACAATGGCTGATTCGGTATGATCTAGGAGGAGCGGATTCTCCTCTAGCGCCTGGTGGAATTTCGTTGCCATTCTGGGAGAGCTCCTGAGAAGGATATCCCGGTAAAACAAACGCTCGACGATGCGGTGCAGTCGACGCGCACAAAGCATTAGAGAACGGAGATTCCGAGCCAGCTGAGATAGTGTACAGGCGTCGACTGCCTCGTTGCACCAGTCTGCGACGGCCCAAAAGGCTAGCGAGGGCTTTTCGTGGTCATGGTCGAGATATCGGACTATTTCGATGAGGATCTCGTCCGGAAGGCTGAGGAGGTTTGCCATGTTGGTTCAACGCGTAGGAAGTGATTCGGTTGGCGTGTCGATGGTTGTTTTAGCAAATTGGGTTCCCTCTCGATTAGGGTGTCTGTACTAAGAGAACGCCATGCCACGCCGAGACTATGGCCGACTGGATTGCCTAGCTCTGACGAGCAGAACATGTTTAGTGCGCTTTGCACATGGACGTTGTGCGGGGTCCGAGTATATTTTCAAGCTATGGTCGAGGCGGAGTTGCGTATCTTCGCCTTATGTCAGTCTATGGGGAGAAGACCGTGTGATTATACAGAAATCCGTCCCTGCAGATTCAGTTGACTGAGTCTGGCAATCCATGAGAAGTGCAACAAACTACGATGAGTGGAGGCTGGACACTCGAGAGAGATACGCTCAGAACATAAACCCCGACTGACTTTCCCTAGCGTGGTTGACAGCTTGCCGATCAATCCCTATCGTATACTCCCTGCAATTCCCCACACTCGTTGCTCAACTGCGAAATGCCCGGCTGGTGTTTGTGCGGAGTCACGTGATGTTCGACGCGGTGGCGTTTTTTCGACGCGTCCAAGTGTCGTTGAGGAACGCCTTTCCCATTTCTGACTCAGGCTGCGGCACCTTCCTTTTTGAGGCGGTGACTCTTGCATTCTTGATCCAAGCGTCTTTGTCAAGATGCTACCGGGCTTCGCCAACTGGCGGGACAGTGGTGGCCCCGAGAGCTATCGCTACCCTTCCCACCAATTCACAGCGTTTGGCAACAGGGCCTGGGCCGACGAGCTCAAACAAAACCTCTCTGGATTCCTAAGGATGTCGATACCCCCGATCTTTCTTCACCAATAACGCCCTCAGTGCTGCCATCAACCCCGGCCTTGATGTCCCCGGTGTCAGTCCAGTTGGTCTGCCAGTCTCGGCCAAAGTGGCCAAAAGCATCGCCGCTACTTGTCATGCCAGTCCGTTTGGAAAAGGCTCTCAGACTTTGATTGAGGAGAGTGTTCGGAAAACCTGGGCGTTGGATGCCTCTCAGTTCTCGCTTCGGAACCCATTGTGGGAGCTGCAGCTCAAGGCCATCTCGAGCGAGATTGTTCCGGCCCTCGGTGTCGATGCGAATCCGTATGAGGTCCAAGCCGAACTGTACAAGTTCCTCGTTTACGAAGAAGGCGCTTTCTTTTCGTCGCACCAAGACTCGGAGAAAGCCGAGGGTATGTTCGGAACTCTGGTGATTTGTCTACCTTCAAAGCACGAGGGCGGGGACGTCACCGCAACCCACAAAGATCAGACTCAAACACACGACAGCGCGGCAAACTCAGAGTACGGCTTCTCGTATGCTGCATGGTACTCGGACGTCAGGCACGAAATCAAACCTGTCACATCGGGATACCGTCTTGTCCTCACATATAACTTGATCCACCGACCGTCAACGTGCATTAAAACGACGGACTGGGCTGAGCAAGAACCTCGAAACTCGCCTTCAATCATGGGCGGAGACCTGCGAACGTGAAGCGAACCAGATCTCCAGCTCGAATACGCCATGGTCATCCTGGTTCAAAACCGCCATTCAAAACTCATGCCCCCATTACTGATCCACGCCCTGGAGCATGAGTATAGCAGTGCGGAACTCAGCATGACAAGCCTCAAAAGAGCCGACAAGGGACACGTCGCCACGTTGCAGAGTGCATGCGAAGACCGTGGTTTCGAGTTGTTGCTTTGCACTGTCGAAAAACGGGTAATGGGAATGGCTGATGACGATGACGACGGCTACGGCTACGGCCACCGCCGCGGCTACGACTCTCTTGGTGAAGAGAGTGAGGAGCCCCCAGAGAACTTTCATGGGTTAATTGAAGTTTATGAGACAGACTTTAAGCTAAACAATGTCAGCAACAAGGACGGAGAAGATCTCATTCACGAGCTAAGCATCGACAAGTCTGTTCATCGACGATGACGTTTTCAAGGGCGACCCGGACGAGGAAGACTATGAAGGACACATGGGCAATGCAGCAGCCTCAGCCACTCATTACTACCACAAAGCCGCTGTTCTGATTGTAGCCCAAATCTTCAGGAACGCCTTAATGTGGCATACAATGCAGAATGGAGAGCTGGAGATTCTTCCTTCTCTGGCCCATTTACGCGATCAGGTCACCAACTCCCCGTCGGACCAGAACCTCCGCGACCAGCTCCTTGGACTTTGCCGGAATATCGTTGCTAGTTATGGGACGGAACCAAAGCTACGTGTGGCTGATTCTCACAATATGTATAGCTACATCCCCTGGGACAAGTCCAAGATCGCTGAACCTAAGCTACGCGATACTTTTGCTCAAATCGGGTTCAGCCACCGGCAATGGGATATGTTCAAGTCCGCCGTGAAGGAATCGACAACGGATTTCGGCGCCAAGTTCGGCGAGGCCATATACCACTACGGTCTTCAAGATTTCAGGGCAGTGTAAGGCTACGTTTCTGCTTCGTGATTTCTGAGTGCTGATCACCAACACAGACTTGAAGAGTTGTGGATTATGCCTCCAACCATTGGCTTTGACCCCATACAACTACTCATTTCAATCACGACTACTGACAGTGGCTTGTGTACGGCGGATTCTCGCCCAGCCTCTGAAGAGTTCAAGGAGTGGGAGAAGAGTACGTTTATCATGCTTCTGAACCGAGTTTTAGAACAACATGACTTGGACGACACGACTGGCCGGTCATTTGTCGCTGCGCTGAAAATTATGAAGAGAGAAGATACTCTCCGGAGGTATCCACAGTTTGCCCCGGTCTGTTCATCTTTGCTGGCACTGACAGGGGAGTAGTATTACTCCTGACGTTACTCTGTGCGCATCGAGGAACACCGGGTTCGCGGTTGGATTCCTGGACTCGCTGTACATGTGCGCCAACGAAGGCATCGCCTTCACCATTGACGAAATCAGAGTTATTTACCAGTTTACACTCGACGCAGCACTGACAAGGTTTCAAGTTCAGAAGCTGCAGGAAGCTCAGCCTCAGACCCAGTCTTCATACGGCTACTATTTTCGACGACCAGCCGCTCCAACATATGCCTATATCAACCCACATACGGTCGCCAGCATTGTGCGGCAGACTCACGAGATGGGACTGGACTCGAGTAATATACTGAGAGCTGTCCTGGCGTCACTATCAACTATCCAAGGCGAGGAAGCGGAGAAATCGTTCAGGATGTTTTCCTGCCCCCTTGCCCAATCACTATGCGGATACCTCCAGAGTAGGATCGGTAATAGAGAAAGGTTCGGACCGGAGATAGCGTTCATTGTCAGCGTGTTTGAAATCTGTCTAACAAAACGCGTGGGACCGGCCCCGGAACCCCCGAGAACTTGGGAACGAGTACTGTCAGACTCCGGATGGGGATCCGGACGGAGATGCGGTTGCGGTGACTGTGCTTCACTGGAGAGGTTCATCAAAGACCCCGAGCAGAGTGTCTGGAAGCTTATTGCAGCCGAGAAACGCCGGAATCATGTGTCTAACAAGTTAGATAGCACCTTCTCGACTGATACAATCAGACAAGGATCGCCTTATACTCTTGAAGTGAGGAAGACAAATCGACAGTGGCAAGCGGATACGAAACCATGGGAGAAGCAATGCAGCATGATTATCGGTGGACTTGAGCGCCTCAAAGACTGCACCCCGCTTCTCAAAGTGATCGGAGAGGATGCGTACAACAGCCGTCCCAGGCATGACAGCCTCAGACCCTCATCCGGTGTCCCACTCAATTCGACCGCTGCAGCGCCGCCAGCTCCTGGGAATGTGGTTTGAGGAAAAGCTTACTTAGCAGCGCAGAGACTGACATCATTGCAGGCAAATCAGATGCCCTCTCACGGATCGTTGAATAGGCCTTTTATGCCGTCCTCCTTGACAGGACCTGCTACAGTGTCTGGTGTTCCTAAAAAGAGGTCGTATGTCGATCTAACGGAGTGATGAATGATATGTAAATAGCTCCACCTATCTGGTATAGTGTGAGTGTAATATGATGTTCTCTATTTTTGATGGTGTATCAATACTTTCTATCTCGTTCTGGAAGTTTGTACCAAGCCTCTCAACCTCGCAACAGCATCAATCTAGACTCCTTTAGAACACACCCGGCCAGTACTCATCCCACCCCCACCCTCGCCACATCATCGTTAAACCAAAGCGGCTTCTCATTCCCCCGAAAAGATCCTCCATCACCGACGCCCACCCTGGCCAGTTTAGCTTCGCCGTACTGTCTCCCGTATATGCACAACCCGATCGGTGTCGCGTATCCGCCATGCCCGAAGGGCACCGCAGTGGTTGGATACACGGCGTAGGAGGGACCAGATGCTCAGCATCCTCATTCATGCCGTCATGCGCAATGGGGACGAGGAGCCCGTCCAATTCAACAACTGTGCCGTTCAGGAGCAAATGTGCGCGCTAGCTATTAATGAGCTGACTAAATTCACAATGCCCGCAGTAATTAGAATTAGTGATCAAGCGTGCTTGCACTTTCATCTGAATCACCAGATCCATGCTTGGAGGTAACCAAAGAAGTATCTTCATCGCAATACATATTCGAGTCGTCAGGGCCAGATATGGAGATATAGACCAGGACCATAATGCCTATTCCGGCTCACAGAGAACACAGAGCCAGGTTGGTGCTAAGGTAATACAGGAGATGCGCCAATTGCTTATTGTTCTAAGATTTGAACGGTCCCCGAATGTAGTCGTAGCGTATGAACAGGCGTGTATCAACCGGCCTTACCAATCCCTAGAATCTTAAAGGGAGCAGCTTACCAGCAACACGTAATCAGCTAGATTACGCACGAAGATATATCGGGGCCGACTGATTCATCATACTGGTATGACGCACTGTAGTACGTGGTACTACGATTCGCCTTCTCTCTTGGGTTGCAGGAAATGATCCGCCGAGAGAAGCATTTAATAGGCTCGGGTTGCACTCACTGCAAAAACTGTGCTTGGAGTTGGTTTAAGCTCTTTTATTCAGATAAAAAGCCGGAGGCCCACCCATAGAAAGGATGGGAGGCCTACAGCATAACACAATGAACAAGAAGCTATGATCCCAGCAAGGGCAGTGGAGGGAGCCCGGATATCACCCCAATCTGATCGGTGGGTACTGGATGCCTGGCCTAGCTCACACATCGGTCTCATTGCCTGGCATTCTGCTATTGGCTAGGAAAGAGCAAAATCTAAAAACATCATCTGTCCGGAGCCGCAAACAAGGACGACCACATTGTCACAGACAGCCGTGAATCTCGGCCTGTATTTGGAAGGGAGCCAAAGCATATTCTGACCCTTGTAAGTGATCCATCTTCTTCGAACAAATAACCCAGGAGGTTGAAATTCCAGCATGTCCCCGGACCGATTCAACTTGAGAGGACCAAGATTCGTGTTTAGAGACTGCTCATCCTCAGAGAAAGATAGACTCGTTATTGCAGGTATGTCCTCAAGCTTACACAAGCACACCCCAGTTAGCGTGTTCCAGAGTCGCAGGGAGTTGCGAAGTGTAGCAGATCTGGAATAGAGCCAGTCAACGAACGCATCACCCGATGCAGATGCCAAGAGGGTGCCATCGTGTGTAAATTCAGCCCTCTTAACGTTATTCGCATGACCACTGAGTGCTTGCAAGTCTTTCGAAGATAGATTGTAGAGATAGACTATCTTTTCATCAAACACAGCCAGTTTTGTAGAGTCAGATGAGAAACTAGTTCCGCAATCGATACGTGAATCTAGAGGAATGGTCTGTAAACACTGGCCATTGGATATATCCCAGACTTGGACAATACTTCCGACCTGTGAGACCAGTTTATCCTCGTCAGGCGAGAGAGTGACTGTTTTAATCTTTCCTATGCAACCATTCAGTGTCAACAGGCATTTCCCACTTGATTTATTGCAGATTTTCATTGCCCCATGGTAGATTGACAGGACCTGACTGTCAGAAGAAGAATCTCGGCACTGTCCAGTTGATAGACCCCATAATGTTTCCTGGTGGTAGGAATAGAACGCCAGGCTTTTATTGGAAACAAAATGAAGGTTGCGGGGATTTTGTCCCTGGCACTTCAATTCTTGCAGACACTTTCCGGATGGAATATCCCAGATTTGGATCGTATCACTTTGGGCCGATGCTAGCTTTCTCCCATCGGGCGACGTAGAGATCCTGTCGGCTTTATCATATCTCTTTTCAACTGCATCAGGGCCTTGTACAGCTGTCACGTCCCATATCAGTACCGTATCGTCATATGATCCTGATGCAAGCACTGTCTTCTCGCGATGCAAGGAAGGAGAGAAAGCCACACTCAAAACCGGACATGTATGCCCACTCAGTACTCGCAAGAGGGTTCTATTATGGGGATTCCAAAGCCGCACGGTATTTCCATTACGGCAAGTCGCCGTTGCTAAAATGTTCCCGTCTGGCGAGAAAGCTATGTCCATTACACGAGCATTGTGCCCGAGGACTCCTCGGCATTTCCCAGTGATAGGATTCCAGAGCCTAAGAGATTCATCCCGCGATGACGATGCCAGTATGTTGCTGTCGGGTGAGAAGGCAACTGCAGAGACCTCTCCAGTATGGCCTTCAAGGGTTAGGAGACAATGTCCAGTTGATGGCTTCCACAGTTGTATGGCGCTTAGATCAACTCCCGGATAAATGTGGTTAGTCTTATTGCCGCAAGCCGATGCAAGCATCTTCCCATCGTTAGAGAAAACGAGTGTGCAGATTAGAGCAGTGTCGGTCTCTAAGACGTGCAGGCACATTCCAGTAAGCGCGTTCCATATACGTATGGTACTATCGACCGACGCAGATGCAAGTGTGATGGGCTGATAGGGCGCAGGTGAGAATGCAACGGCAGATATACGGCCCGCATGTCCTTTCAGTACATGTAGGCACTGCCTAGTAAAGGGATCCCAAAGCCTGACTGTCTTGTCAAATGACGTGGATGCGAGTGTCTCTCCACTGAATGAAAAGGCAACCTGATGGACCGGCAGAGTATGTCCCGCTAATGTCCCTAGGCAGTGCCCAGTAATAACGTCCCATAGATACACCATGTGACCGCATTTTGATGCTAGCATACCCCCATTTTTCGAGAATGCGATGCTGTTGAACGTCTTGGAAATGCTCCAAAGATCATCACACTTGGTGGATGAACCCCTCCGCGACCCCCCCGGTGGAAGGCTCCCGGGCTGCGCCAGGGGCTGAAGCGTGTGTAGACAGTCGCCTGTGGGGGTATCCCAAAGTTTCACCGTGCTCCCAGATGTTGACGCGAGTACCTTTCCATCTGGTGAGAAAATGATATACTTGGCACCACCACGCTCCAGCTCCAGGGTCTGTTCATCAGGACTCCAATCACTTTGAACGGAAGGTACCTTCTTCATCCACCGGGTGAGACCATCCTGGGAGGTCGCGCGAATGATGCTTTGTGACGGGGCGAATAAAAGTCCGCTAAAATATATCTGTAGCGGAGCTTCCTCTAGTATAGCCTTGTTAACCCGAGCTAAGCGCCTTGCATCCCAAATAAGCTCATAAAGACGGGGGCAGTCATTGTCCTAGTTGCGTAATTAGTTAAGGAGTGTGGCTGGGAAGAGGGAAGAAGCCATACGTACTAGCGCCATAGACTCCAAAGACACTATTGCTCGAATCCCCTCCGGTACCCTGCGCATCCAGCCAAGGGCTTCGAGCCAATGAAGGATGTGCTCGCTTAGAAACTCATGGACGGCGTCATTATCCTCTAGCGGAGCATTGCTCTGTTGGAGATGTTGCACCCAGAAAAGACACGCATATTTGACCTCTAACGAGAGGCTTTGCTGCAACCGAGTCTCATCCACATCATCGATTGACGCTCCATAATTGCGGATATCACAAATATCTTCCCTAAGAGATGAACTCATGACGTGCAGGCAACCGTATGCTAACTCATGATGCGCCTTCTGTTCATCCACCCAGAAATTTGGATCGTTGCATCTGCCTTTATCAAGCAAGAAGTCGCGAAATGAAGGGTGGTGTAGACGAATCGAATGACTGAGGTCATGGGGAATGTCTAGGATAGCGTGGAGGTTTCGCAGGATGTAGGTAGTGCTCTGTATCCGAATTTGAAGCAGCCTGCATAACGATTCGAGCGGCAGCGGCGAGGAAAGAAGAATAACGGTCCCAAGAACCTGTCTGAGGAGATTATAGAGCTTCTGTTGCTCTTGATCCGTGTAAGTCTTGGAAACAGCCCTCCTGAGTACTGAGGTGTAAATCTCATTAAGGCTTTGCTCGGGGCCGGTGCTTGACGACCCGCCTTGAACGAGAGTATTCAGTCGTTCCTGGGCAAATGGACCTCCCTCGTCAATGAAACGACACGCAGTTGCACACCATATAAAAAGGCCACTTGATTTAGCTGCAAGAAACTCGACTGCGTCTGGGGCGGGCCACGAGGAGTCAAGAGCCATTGCTTGTGCTATCATGCGTAATTCATGCTGGAGATAGACGGAGATGTCGTGATGCAGAGCCTCGGACGGTAGATGATGAAGTATCAAACCGCAGCGGCTTTCTTCGGGTAGGCGAGAGACTTCATTTTCAATGGGGAGAGTCGGTCTGCTCGTTATGAATACTCTGAGAACATCGGACGCGGCCAGTTGTGCCTCGCCCAACAGCTGTATGATGGTCCGGATGTTCCTATCGTCATCGCATTCATCAAGAGCATCGATCACGACGACGAATGGGGGCACGCTGCAGCGATCAGTCAGACTGGATAACGGACGAACAACGAGCTGACGCCATTGGTCACTGAGAGATTGCGTCCCTATATCAACGCATGCTTCAATCGCTTTGCAGATAAACGACTGAAGAGGTATGATATGGTTAGCAAGCTGTCGAGCAATGGTCGTGACAAATTTCCCAGCATGACTGACGTCTCCGCCGCCCCTGGAGAAGAAGAAGCTGGCCCCAAGGCGTTGCTTCTCATGGTACCGCCGGGCGATCGTGCGAGCAATTGTTGATTTACCGATTCCTGCCCATCCATTCAGCCAGAAGATGGAAGATCCGTCTTGCCTATCAGCCCAAGCATTGATCTTCTCGAGAACCTGGGAACGGGTGTTATCAAGACACGTCCGCTCGTGCTGTTTTTGATACGAGTTGAAAGTTGCTTCCGCAACATAGTGAAGCCGGTTCAGGAGCTCTTGGTTGACTATTCCTGGCGTATCAGCATCGATCCGCAGCAGTACAGAGGGCTTTGACTAACCTTCCTTGTCTTTGAGGACCTCCTCTCCAGTCCGTACCCTTGCAACAGAGGCAGGCGGTATGACGGTCAATAGCTCCTTTGCATATGCCGCAGCCGTTGCACTCGCATACGGCTGCCACTCCTTGTTTTTGTGCGAGTCAGCGTAATCGCAAATACCTCGAATGACTATACAGCCGAAAGTATTCATTAGGCCAGCCGCCTCCATCTCGAAACAAAGCACGGTTCCAAGTTCGGAGCTGACTCGATCGCGTTCAATTCCGCTTCGCATCACAAGATTGCCTGACGCAATGGTGCCGTAGTGGACTACTATACCCTTCTCGCGAGACCCTTGCCGTACTGCTCTGTATCTGTCGCAATCTTTGCAGGTGTCACCGCCATCATGTTCGTACTCTGCCTCAAACAGGACGTCCTGTTCGGAGCTTGGTGACTCGAATCCTGGCAAGCTCTTGAAATGTCCGACGTACTCATGGAGTCTAGCCTGCCCCCTCAAGTGGCTGGCCTGCACTTTCGCAACGGCCTCAAGCAGGATCTTCGGCGGAGCATTCAAGTAACCAGTCCGCTCGAGACCAGTCGAGGTAGCTTTCCCAAAGTCATACTGCACTACCCCGCCGTGGATCTTTTCGGGAAGACTGACAACGACATCAGCAAGACGAATATCTGCTTTCGAAGACGGAACGCCTCCGCCGATTCCAACAAGCAGAGTGAATCGCACCGCCGGATACGAAGCCTGTAGCCGCGCGGCAACGGTGGCAGCGGAGTTTGTACCCATCTGACCCTTTGGAAGGCATGCGATGACGACATTATGGCCGGCTATGCGGCCTAGTGTGTATAGACTGTTTGGGTCATGGCTGTCGAAATCGTCGTGTGTCTCATCGAGCATCTCCTGAGCGGCGGCGAGTTCTATGGGAAGGGCGCAGACCCATCCCGCGGTGTAGTCTTCGACCGACAGGCGCCGCCGTTTCGCCATAGGAGCACCTATTGCTTACCACAACAAGTCAAATTGCACTAGCTTCAGAAGGTACCGGAGCTTGTCGTTAGTTGAACATCTGACGATCTCGTTCGATCACTTCGACGGAGGGGCAGATGAAATGAGGAGAAGAGCCACGTCAGCAAGGCAGACTCCGTGTTGCAGGAGCGAAAAAAGCAAAAATACGAACCGACCATTTTGCGTTGCTGACGTTTATTGGCAGCCGACTGGAATCTTCTGTGCAATTCGAATGGCGCTTGAATCAGCCTCCGATTCATCTTGAGACGCAAACTAAGGACAGAAGTGCCTGGCTGGTAAGGACAATGAAAAGCGCAACGCTGTCTTCAAAAGTACTATGGTCCGTATTATAGGAAGATCTTGAAGAAATGACAAAGATATTATACTGAACGTAGTCGCTTCCGTATGGATATTGGTGCCAATAGCGATGATGTTGAAGAGTGGGAGAGATTTTTGAGCGGGAGGGGACGTTCATATGGGGGCGTGATGAACGGCCCTTCGCGCCTTCCACAACAGTACGGTGTACACACCTTGATGGCCTGACTTCAGGGCGCTACTGTCCAGTGCTCAGCCGCTGTGAGGATCAAGAATTACGGGGCAAACTTAGTGATAGAGAAAATGAAAGAACCAGGGTTTTTTTTATTACCGCAAAATCATCATTGATACTGGCATGAGGCATACAGCCACATGATACCCATATGCTATTAGAAGAAGGTAAAGTGCACGAACTACTATGCAATACATACTATGCAATACATTGTTTGAGAACGCCGCCTTGTACACAATTAGGCATTATAGAGCTTTCCGCTACGTGACCTGGCTAACCATGATCAGTCGTCAGCGTCTAAACGAGGGCCGCAGCAGCGAGGCTGACCAGACAAAGGGCGATTTGAGCATATCCAGGTTGGAACTCGAAAACGGACGCAGCTCCAGTAAATACGCTTCCCACGGCACTAGAGGTATCTGACGCAGTCTGCTCGTGAGAAGATGGAGCAGGCACCGCGGCAGCTGATGAGCTGGAGGCGACAGACGTAGTAAAAGTAGGATGGACCTGCTGGCTAGAAGATGAGTCCGGGAGTCGGCCTTCAGTTTCTATCCCGTTGGATCCTGAACCCGTTCCAGTGTCTGAAACGTCAGCTGCAGTCTCGGTGGGCACATCCACAGGGATAAGCGTCACAGTCGCATAGCTAGGCAGCGTCTCGGTTGATAGGTACGTCGTCTGCTGCTGGGCGGGACAATTTGGGACTGACGGCGGACAAGTGATGATTGTGTGTATGGATGTTTGGTATACAGTAGAGATTGTCGTCTCGTGCTCAGGCAGAGGCGCCTGTGTGGTAATCGGGGCGTCAGGAGCAGAGGTTTCTGTCGCGGTAACTGGGCAGATAGTGGTGTAGATGTCGATTGTCTCTGTGGTTACGTAGGTGGTTTGCTCGGAAGCGGGACAGTCACGGACAAAAGAGGGACAGGCAGTTAGCGTGTGGACCTCAGTCACAGTCACAGTGGATGTAGTCAAGGGAACGGTTGTGGTGGCTGGCAGTGTATGTGACGAGGTGGTTTGGGTAGCTCCGGGGTTTGTCGCAGAGGTCGAGGTTTCGGTGTTCTCATTCTCATCCTCTGTGCAGTCATCATCCTCAAGATCGGGAATCTGCGTAGTTTCAGAGCCAGCCTCAGTGGAAGTGGAACTGGTAGTAGTTGCAACACTGGACCGAGGCGGACTGGGTGTCGGGGTGTGAGAAGAGACCGGAAGTGTTGGTGGGCCGGAAGGAATGACCGGGCGAGAAGAGGAAGGCGAAGAGCTGGGACTAGCAGGTGGGGACAAAATAGAAGAGGTAGAAGTGGTCGAGGAACAGATTGTCGGATCAGGAGTGGGCGTCGGCGTCGGCGTCGGGGTGATGCTATACGTCGACACAACAAGGGAGGTCACCGTATCAACGACAGTCGAGACAATCGTACTCTCACAAGGCTGGTAGTCCGGGCTATATCGGCGTGCCGCCTGGTACGGCCCCCCAGCTGTGATGGTCAATTCGCCCGTCATAAGGTAGCAAAGTTTAGCGCTAGAATCCCAGTAGGCACCGCTACATCCGGTGTTAACAGCGCAGCCGGACATGCAAGCCCTGAGTGATAGACCTGTACCCCTTGAAATGAGGGAGCCGCCGCTGACTGAGGCTGCGCAGTACTCCTCCCATACGGCGCCATAGGTGTTGTAGAACCCATCAAAACAGTTAATTTGAGCTGAGCCGCTCACTGAACAGTCGGCAAGCGTTGAAGTGGACGTTGTTACAGCGGTTGTCGTGTAGACAGAGGTGATGGTGGTCGTGCCGATGGTCGCTGCGGCAAATGGGGAGAGCGCGGCAAAGAGGCCGAGTAAGTGAGTGCTGAATGCCTTCATCGTGGGTTGAGATGCAGTAAAGACTGACGGAAAAAGAGTGACGACAGGTTAAGCAGTAGGGACAGATACTGACAGACAGCCAACGCAGCAAGAAACAAATTTCGACAACAATGTGGCAGAAGTCGAGTTTTATTCTCTATTTTGCCCAGTGCCGCTAACAATCAACTATTGATTGTTGTTCTCGAACTGGGCGATAACTGCCGACGAGATGGCTCCATCTGTCCCTAGCGTGGCGGGCATCGCCGAGCGCGTGGCGAGTTCGATCTAGAGGTCTAGACGATTCATGTTCTGGTGGGTCTGAACGCTAAGAATAACATAGCCCTGCCCTATCTCGGGAGAGACGGGCCCAGGGTTCCTGGCCGGTGGGATTAGGGTGGGTTCTATATGGAGATGGTTCGGAGCCACGCTGGGCATAGTGCTCATCAGAGATGCCGACTTTATTAATCAATCTGAGCTCCCGAATCAATGGTACCAGACACCGTGGGTGTTTGATTTGAGAGCAGGGTGCAGAGGCGACGTCCGCATGATGAATACGGTGATGATAAGCTGTAGTTACAATGCCAATGGGCGTGCTAGAAGACTCCAAAGCCGGCTGTAAATCTGATCCTTGCCGTCTATCGAGACAGATGATTATAAAAAGGTATATTGTGTAGTGGCCTCTATTACTAGTGTAGCTTGGATAGGTCCTTGTTAGTTAACATGAGTCATAATTACAAACTACTCGGATTGCATATTAGAGACAAAACGATTAGAATAAAGAAGCCATGAAGAATTCAAAAAGGTGTATTTTGCCTGTTATACTTGAGCTATTCAAACTGCTACTCCCATAGAACCTATTCTAAAAAACGAGCGACTGACAAAAGCAAGCAAAAACAAGAGGAAGCGGCATACTCTCAGTTCACCCACCCTGCCTTCTCCATCTCCTCTACAAACGCATCCCTAAAATTCTCAGGATCATCATCCCAATCGCCGCTCATCTGCTTGATAAGCTCCTCAAGCGCCTCCTCGGCAGCATCCAAGAACTCCGACTCCTTGGCCGGATCAAACGAGCCCAACCGCTCGAGGGGCGGAAGCGCGGAGCGCCTCGTCTCCCCATGGCAAAGCTCGGGGCTTGAAGTGGCCGGATCCACCGCATAGACATAGACATCCAATTTGACATCGACGTCTGCATCGACCTGCTCGAACTCAACAGGCCAGATGGTGATTGTAACCTCGATGAGATGGGGCATCTCGGGGAAGGATTCACAGGCGCAAGAGGCTGTCACCAGCGTTTTCTTCGTCTTGGCTTTCTCTGTAGCGTCCTCCTTTGGGGGGTCCGCCGCTGCTGTTTTGGCGTCTTTCTTCTTGGATGGACGTACTTTCGGAATTGGGCGCTTGAGGGTCCGCGTGGGGACACGCTTCTTGACAATGTTGGATGAGGTAGGCGTGAGAACCATTTTGGCGTATTGATGCTAGGTATGGTTGAATGGGGGACGGTGGGATATCTAATGGAGGTTTCGAGACGAGGATCATGTCCACTTATATAGCTAGCACCCATCCCTGTCTTTGTTTGGATGCCGTTATACATACGCTCCTTGTTTGGTCAACATCTAAAAGAAAGTTCCAAGCTATGTTTTCATTGTATAGATAAAGACCATTATAAAAATCTTAATCCAGTTGAGAACAAAAGCCTTGTTGACCTTTCAGTCAAGCATTGAGGTAACAGTGGACGTACAAAGGGGAAAAGGTCTTGGAAAGGTCTTGATCAAGGACGGGCATTGTTGATACATTAACAGCGTCTTGTATCTTTCTACTTCGTTGTCGTGTTGCGATTACATGTTGGCAGAGAATCGCCGTTCAGTTTAATCCTAGGTAAAGGACAGCACATCAAGCCTAGGAATCTAGTGGTAGTTTATCTTTGCTCTAGTATAATAGACTTTAACCATCAGTCCCTGCTCACCATTGCCTACTCCCCTATCCCCACATCTAATCCCCTCTTCACAGCCTTCACAGGAACAATCATACTCCATTAGAGTCAACTGCAGAAAGGATGGCCTAGGATCGCAACCTAAGAAACCCACTCATAGCTCAAAACCGGAATCTCAAACGGCTCGGCGGTACAAGTCGCATTAAAGGCCGCATCATGCACACACTCGAGCGGGAAATCCGTGCTGCCCGAATACGTGATCTTGCGTCCATCGTCACAGGTAAGCGCATGCCCAGCGCCGAGGACATAATCCATATGCCCCGTGGAAGAGTCCTCATTCGAAGTCCCATAAAACGAAACAATCCGACCGAGACCGCGATCCGCGTATCCGCAGTTACTCTCCCCATGCGCAATATCGTGCACGCGATAGCCGATATACTGATCGGCGCAGGTGAGTCCATCCGCGAAGTCGATGTGGAGTGTTTGAGGTGGGCCGTAGCCCCAGGGTTGGTAGTTTGGCATGCCCGTGTAGCAGACGGGCACCCAGCTCCCGCCGACGGCGGCGCAGGTGGCTTCGTTGGGCTCGCACCAGTTGTTTCCGCAGATACAGCCCATGGCATTGATGTCGGCTTCGTTGTGGATGCAGTCGAGGCTGGACGAGCCGTTGTACCAGCGGAAGTTTGTCACGCGCCAGGTTGGGAGGGGGCAGCCCGTAGGTGGAGTGATAGAGCGGGGCCGCAGGGTGAGGGACGTGGCGAAGGTGGAGAGGGAGAGGAGACCAGTTGCGATAGTGAGGAAGTTCATTTTGGAGGTTGGAAGATGAAGTTGGAGGGTTGGAGGTTTGATTCTAACAGTCCGAGCAGATCAGGGAGAGATTGGCTCTTATATACTTGTATCCACGACAAAGACAAGCTCAGCCCAAAACCACCTATGCAGCTTCAATGCAAGTAAGCATCAAGTAACCAAGTACGTTGACTCGTACGAGACATGCAGAAGCTGGATCACCCTATACGAAAACGGTATCCAAGACACTGTGACGACTTAATGCAGATAAGATAACCTGATGTCCGTGCGCCTGATGCGTCGAATTTTCCCAGGAAAGATCGCGGAGTTCCCGTCGCAGAGCTAGCGGTCTCACTCCGGAGCAGGGTTCCTGAAACCTCGGCGGTTTCTGAGCCTGAAATTGGATGATCCGACTGGTCTAGAACCAGACTATATGCAAGATTTAAGACATGAGGCATACTCTACTGGGCCAATTCATGCAGAAGCGGGGAAGGCGACCTTTTGCTTTTTCTCTGCATGATCACGGCGCAGTAGTGCGCTGCAACGGTGCAGGGGTTTGATAATGACAGCCCAATCACATACCTTCGTTCTTGGCCACGTTCTCCCTCTGGGCAAATGGACGTATTTCATTGTACCACGACATGAGACAGAACATAGACACAGTACTATTTTGTGGCGAACTGGAGAGTCGCATACTCCAACTGAGCTTGTTCCGCGACAAGAATAGCCGAATGGACGAGATACATCTGGGATTACCCGGGTATCAGTCGACCAAGTCACTAATGGGTCGAGGACGAGATCCATGGCTGTCAAGTTGGTGTGCATACTCAATCACGAGATTATTTCGCTCGCTCGCTATCTTCGAGAGTGAAACCCCGCAGCATTCAATGAAGACTTTCTGGTCTTCAACGGGAAATTCTGCGCTATGTGATGAAGAAGCGACTCACCGAAATATAGGCCTATGGTGAGGCCAAATGTCGAAGCTTTTGTGTCTGAATGCCAAGCCTTGCGGTCTAGCAACCGTCTTCTGGTCACTGGTCTGGAATGGCCAAGGGTATCGCTTCTCTTTGGTTTGATGCCTTCGCCGTGCCGAGACATAGCAAGAATGCTGGTCGCTGCTCGATTGTATGCAGAAGGCAGCCAAGTGCAAACAGACATCTACATGGCCATGAGTAGAATAGAGTCGGTTCCATGGTCAGGAGAGGTCAGGAGAGTCGCAACTCTCTATATCCCGCTATATTCCCTCATTTGCTAACATCATTTCACGAGAAGGAGGAACTCCGACCGAGGGACTCCATTCTGAGGACAACTATGAACACCTGTGGTAGAGACTGAAAGTTGCTTCTCTTGTGATTTCAGGTCTTAGTCCAATTGCTCTACTGTTGGTGGTCGTTTGCATATGGACGAAAATCAACCAGGGCTGTCAGTGTTGTCACCTCAAACGGGGGAGATGCTTCCATTCGAGATCTCCAAACAACAGAACTTTGTTCGTGTAACTCTAAGCCAGGCTCCAGGTCCACGAGTGAGTTGGTGCCTGGGCTTTTTGCAGGCCGGCGCTAGGCAGCAACGGCAGCCTTGCCAGGCGCCGCGGTTGTTTGCATTTCCAGCCCTGATTCCAGTGTGACCCCTGAAAAATCTGCCAATTAACAACACAACGAACCACAAATTCATCTTTCTTTTCCCCTCTAGCGCGCACTTTCGACGCCTCGCTTGCGGCTCAACTAGACCACGAAGGCTTAGCGTACCAACTTGGAAGCCGGAGCTTCCGTTCAAAGATAAAGGGCCCACCGGTCCCTGAAAATCCCTCGCGAATCTCAAAATATTTTTTTCGCGTTTGCTGCCTCCAGCTCCTCACCACCTTTCCCCGCCAACTGATCAAGATGGGCGCTCTGTCGACCATCTACCGCCTCGTCGCCCTCCCCCTTTTGACGACTTGGACGCTAACCGCCCTCTCCTTCGCCGCCCTCGACGTCGTAAACACGCGGCGGAGCCTCATCGAGCCGATCGCGTCGATCAGTCTGCTCACGTATCTCGTCTGCCGCCTCCTCGTTGTCTCCCAACCAACGCCCCAGAATGAAAATGAAAGGAGCATCGCCCACATCCTCACAACCGCCCACCTCAGATCCCCTCTAAACGGCCTGATCTCCCTCCTCTTCGCCATCTCCTGGCTCTACGAGCTCCTCTTTAAAGCCGTGTGGCTCTTCTTCGTCACGGTCCTCGGCGGCGCATTCGCGACGGCGCTGTATACCGATGCGTTTGTTCAGACTGATGACGGGTCGACCGAGTCGGAATCAATGTACGATGACAGCACTGAGGCAGAAACAACGGCGCTTGCTGAATTCGATGAAATAAGGGCGAAGACGGGCGTTGACCCTGGCGCGGTCATTAAGATGATTCCGCCGAGACTGCTAGTGTATGTTGTTGTGCTTGTATGGTTAAATTTTGCGACGCTCGGGGTTTATATTCTGCGACATGCGTGGAGGTCGTTGAGGGTTGTTTTCGGGGCAAGCAGGGAGGAGGTGGTCCAGGATATCAAGAAGGTGACGGCGGCGGCGGCGAGTGAAAACGTACAGGTGGAGGTTGAGAAGTCCACTTGACTTGAAACAAAGATATCTCCATGAACGATGATGATTTCGTGAAATATCAAACAAACCCCTGCATAGTAACAATATCATACTTCGGATCTCAATCTGCTACAGTTAATGGATTTGTACTGCAGCTTCATGATTATGCGTGCTGGGAGAAGGGGGGATGGCTATTTCTTATTCTAGTTCTCATCACATGGCTTTAGATCTGTTCTACCTGTCAGTCCTAGACTCCAGAATCGGGCCAGCGGGGCGGAATTATGTCCTCTCCAATTCTGGGATACTTACACCCTCTCCCCATCCTCCCAATATAGCGGCCTTTCTAGCCCCAGGAATGGGCCATGACGGAGTAGGATAAGGGAGCCAAGCCTCTCTTAGCGGCGGTCAAGTGATGTTGTGGCCATTTCGCGCTATCTGATCCTCGTATGACCTGTCCTCTTCCAAATGATTCCACTCCGATAATGGACAGCACCGTACAAAGCTACGCTCCCCATCGAGCTTCTCCTCATTTGCGCCCAACACCTCAGCGCGCGGGACTTACTTGCCTTCCTTCAAGCTCTTCCACAGCTAACCAGCCTCCTTCCACAACACGTATGGCAGAGCAGGGATCAGGAAACCGGACAGGCCATCCTCCATCTCCTCGCCTTCAAGGGGCTGGCGGAATTACTATTAATCGCCCTTCAAACACCAACCTCAACCTCAACCAAAGGGACAGTAAGGGTCGGACGGCGTTATCCCTCGCCGTCATCAACAACCATGAGGCGGCCGTAAGAGTTATCTTGTCCGACACCAGAACTCTCCCCGATACCCGGGACCAATACAGCCGAAGCGCGCTGTCCTACGCAGCTCTCTCGGGCCAGGTGCCGATCCTGAAGATACTCATGTCCCGTGAGGACGTTTCCCTGGAAACCACGGATGTATTGAGACAAACACCACTACAGAACGCCGCGGCGAATGGCCATCTGGATGCTATGAGGGTGTTTCTCCGACGGCTTGAAAACGCGGTGGATTCCAACCACAGGGACGCTTGCGCGAAGCAGGCGCTCTACACCGCAGCCACATACGACCGCGTAGAGGCGTTTCTCTTTCTCCTTGGACTCCTCCCCGGTATCGAGTTGGACGACGGCTGCAACGGCGGAAGGACGCTGCTTTGGGTTGTAGCGCTTTCGGGAAGCGACGTGGTTGCGAGGATGCTGCTAGACCGAGGCGTTGATGTCAATGCCTGTAGTTCCACCGGCCAGAGTCCGCTATCCATCGCGGCGGAGCATGGGAATGAGCGGGTCGTCCAGCTGTTACTCGAACACGGTAGGGTAGATCTTAATTCTCAGATGGATGATCATGCGTATGGATGGGGGACGGCATTGTGGCATGCAGAGGTGAATGGGCATGAAGCTGTGGCGAGGCTGATAAGGGAGAGGGGCGGAGTGAGTAAAGGGCGTTTGTATTATTATAGACATTCTGGGAGCCCTGTGAGCGATAGTAGTAGTAGTAGTAGTACTAGTAGTAGTAGTAGTAGTAGTAGTAGTAGTAGTAGTAGTAGTAGTAGTAGTAGTAGTAGTAGTAGTAGTAGTAGTAGTAGTAGTAGTAGTAGTAGTAGTGACGGTGGAGTTGAGCTGTTCGGGGTCAAGTCGCCGGTTTCGGCTTCCTAGCTTTGTTTGCTCTGGTTGTCCTGGTGATATCTGCTCGTACCTGCCGTATCTGACGACAGGGTCGTCCTTTCCATTCTTAAAGTGTTGACGAATAAACTTTGAAAATGCTTGTTGCCGATGACATGTAGTTGCTCCTCGATTTCAACACCACCGACTGTCCTATCACTATGCTTTTATTCTGCAAAATTCCATGCCACGCGCTCTCCTATGCGGTGAATAAGTCGGCTCCTAGAGATATCCCAGGCCACCTCTTTGTGACAGGATATAAAGTGCTAACCAAGAATTATCCTAAGCAGGTCCCCCATCATTGTGAGTCCGTGGACTGCGATGTTCTCTTCGGGTCCAATTCGGTTGAGCGTTCGCCCAGAGGCAGCCCAGCCATCGACGCTATATTCCGCCCATTTATGAGGTGCATGGGTAAACTTGATCTGCAGGGATATCAATGAAGAATCTTAACCGGGGTCACTTGGCTGATGGCTCAGCAGGAATTGTACTGCTGGATTAATAAAACAAGGGACCTGTTGATCATAATCTGGCGATCATGCCCGTTCTAGATGCTTACAGTGCCGCGCTTATAGCGACCTTGTGAGATTGTCTAGCTATGGGGCTTCTGCCATCTACAAACCCATGGCGACCTTGGAATTCCCTAGAAGACAAGTCCCAGGTATGTGTCAGTCCAACATCCACGCTTAAAGGAGTCAGTCCGGCACCCCTCTTCTGATCTCACTCATCCAGGGGTCTAGAACTGGCAGATGACATATCTTTATACTATCTTCGGCTTCGATTGCACATGCAGTCATCCATATTGTTTTCCTTCAGCTCTTTCGCGGGTAGGTCTTTGAGTTAGGAAGTAGTGGTCTAAGGCATCTTTGCCAATGCCTCCTCACTATCCCTAAACGAAAAGCACGCCGAATTCGAGGCACCATTCCCAACGTGATGAGGACCGGGTCACACCTGGAGGACGTTCAAGATCACCCTCTCCAATCGCCTACCTAGCATCGTCCGGCAACGCAAGCCGAAGGAGGGTATATGGAGAAGTATTCGTCTCTAACTCGAAATGCAATACTACGTCTGTGGCTCTTCTGCCCCGTGCACAATGCAGGAGTTGTGTCCGATTCTTCACATCTGGGGCCGGGAAGCCGTACACCATGTTGTGCTAGGTTCTATGAACCACTGTTAAGATTCAGTCATGGGCTTTTATCGCAAATCTAGATGCGAGTTTCCAGCACCAGGACTTGACAGGGCACCATACATCCATGTACCTTTCTAGTGGAGAGTGTTCCTGAACCTGTCCACAGCAGCGAGCGACAAATATCCGATCCATTATTGGCCGGGTGGAAATAAGCAATAATTCAGGCGGGCTCGGAAGATATCCGACCCCAGAGTGGGGGCTGTCGGTAGAACTTACTACCGACAAGAGATAAATGCCCCTTTCCCCGCAAATTGAAAGTCACCTTAAACGTGAATTGAGGCCAGACCATCTGTGAAGGAAGGATGTCGGATCTGCGATTATTGTCCGTCCAGGATGTCCTGCAGCATAACCGACCCGACGACTGCTGGCTCGTCATCTCCGGCGAAGTCTGGGACATGACGGAATTTGCCAACGAGCATCCTGGAGGAGCTTCAAGTGCGTTCTTCTTTCGCATATTATCGGGGGCACACTGTTCTGACCATATCAGTTATCTACAAGTACGCCGGCCACGCCGCCACAGATGCATTCCTCGAAGTCCACGCGACGTCAATCATCCGAGAGAACCTCCCCGTCCGCTGCCTGAAGGGGACCCTCGACCAGTCCACCATCACCCCCGAATGGCAGAAACCGATCTTGAAGTCACAATCTCCAGGGATCGAGAAACCTCCACTTCATTCCCTGATCAACAGGTCCGTCGGCCCCTCTTTTCTGTCCCATCGGATAAAAATCCGGTCTGACCCCCACCCCTCGATACAGCCACGACTTCCAGCGCGCCGCAGCCCTGGCCGCCCCACCAAAAGCCTATGCATTCTATTCAACAGCCGACACGGACTGCTGGACACGCGATGCAAATGAGGCAATGCTCAAGCGGATCTTCTTCCGGCCAAGGGTCATGCGCGATGTCTCGACCGTCGACCTCTCGTCATCCATGCTGCGCATCCCCATGTCGATGCCATTGTTCATCTGTCCAACCGGCGTGGCACGGCTAATCCACCCAGACGCAGAAAAGGCCCTTGCGCGAGCAGCAAAGAACACGGGGATTCTCGAGGTCATAAGCACAAACTCAGGCCACCCACTCAACGAAGTTGTCGCCGAAGCACCGGGGTATTCATTCTTCTTCCAGCTGTATCTCAACAAAGACCGCGAGAAATCTCGCGAGCTGCTGCGCAAGGTCGAATCCCTCGGCCTCAAGGCAATCTGGCTCACCGTCGACGCCGCCGGCCGCGGCAAGCGCGAGTCCGACGAGCGGATCAAGAGCGATGAGACGGTGATCGATCCCGTTACAGGGAAACCCGTCAAAGCAACCGGCGGACTCACACGCGTGATGGGCTCCTATATCGACCAGTCAATGACATGGGACGCAATTGCCTGGATCCGCTCTGTAACGGACCTCCCCATCATCCTAAAGGGAATCACATCAGCAGCCGATGCAAGGATCGCATTGGAGCACAATGTCCAAGGGATCGTGGTAAGTAACCACGGCGGGCGGAACCTGGATTACTCTCCGCCGTCGATTCTGGTTCTCCTTGAGATGCACAGAGCCTGCCCCGAGGTCTTCGACAAAATGGAGGTGTATATCGACGGCGGGTTCCGACGGGGTAGCGATATCCTCAAGGCGCTTTGCCTCGGCGCGAAGGCTGTGGGGATTGGGCGGAGTTTTCTGTATGCGTTGCAGTATGGGACGGAGGGGGTTGAGCATTTGGTCGAACGTGAGTCTCACCATCTAGTACTTGGCTATGCGTTTATTGTTCGTATACTAATCCAACTCGCATACAGTGCTACGAGGAGAGATGGAAAGTGCCATGAAGCTGCTGGGTATCAAGGATCTGTCGGAAGTACATCCTGGGATTGTGAATACGTCCGACGTCGATTACTTGGTTTCTTCTGGGCCGAGCCATCCATATATAAAGTGGAGGTCACGCCCGCATCTCTAGGGTGATGTCTGCGATAGAATTACAAAGGGCTTCCTGGACCAACTATCTGCTCCTGTACCACAAAAAAGACCCTCCAGTCGGCGGAGCCACGTAGAAGACTCTGCCAGCTGTGTGTCGGATGGCCATGTAGATATATCACGCAGTGTAAAGCCAGGACACGCTCCTTCGCCGCAGAAACCCGGCTGACTAGCATTAGTTGGCTGGGGCATTTCGGGACAACAGAAACGCATGATTCCAGTCAAAGGCGCGAGGTGAGGGTCACCCGTTAGCGACATCCACGGCACGGGCTTGTTTTGGGTCACTCAATCCCTTCCTCCTGGTATATCTCCCTGGCGATTCAGGTCCAGGCTTAGCAATCAGCTCACCTTCATTGAATCGGGGCTTTGGGTCCGGACTATTCCTCTTGTTACAGACTCCAAGGCCTGGGTTAGTCCGTACGTTCTCCAGGGTCCTTTCGACAAATTGATTAAGGGTTTCATTCGATGATTAAACCAGGGCATGAAGCAGTGTTTCGAAAGTTCACATCAGGATTTCAGTGGATATAGGGTATTTAGGATTTGTCTACGGCAAAAGGGAAATTGTGGTTCTGGGATACTGGGCGACCATCAGGATCCTCGTCTTCCAGGAGAAGTTGTTATTGACTCGTGTCAGAGTAACCCAACGGTAGTCTACAGTAATATCAAAGTGTCTAATCGCGAATCCCTCTCAGACACCTGGAGCGGTGCGTGTCGGGGACCATCCCAATTAGCCTACCCGTACCCCTCAGCTATATATTTCTGCATGCGGGCCACGAAGGATAAAATAACACACAGACGAATCACTTCTCACTGTCGAGTAGTACAAGGGTGTATAGCCTGAACCCCTTAGGGACGAGATATGTTGTTGTGTACATGTCGAGTTGGAAATAGCTTAGAACCTCGTACAGTTCTCGAGCGCAATGTAAGAGTCCAGATTTCTACACACTATATCCTACACCCTGTCCTTCCCGCATGCAGACTCTGCTACCACCATATGGGCGACAAATCCGCTCTAATGCCCATACGAAAATAAACGAAGACAGCCACGATTCCTTGTTAGACGTCTAGAATGTTCCTGTCGCAACAATATCCCAGCGACCGGCTCGCCGAGTTGCGCGATACTAACAATGCTCCTCGACCGTTTTGAGCGCCGAGAGTATACCACGGCAGCTTGAGATCCTGTGTGCGAGGCTGTGTGACGCCCTAACCTATGTTTCGCTCACTTCCCAGCAGCGATACTACAAAGATGGACACATCTCCATTCGGAGAGAGAATAGTTATGCCGCTGCCAGCCTGCTCCATCCGATGCTGCTGCCCTAGAAGAAAGCAACCCAACATTCCAGCGCGTGCCGCTTTGGCACTGCATGATCAACCTGCCGACCCACCAGTCCTCAACCCATGATGGCTGCGAATTCGAGCTCCAAACAACACCGGAGGTGTCTAGGATTACCGCCCCAATTTAGACAAAGGAAAGACATGAATCCGATTACTAGTACGTACAGCCTATTTCACATACTCGAAACTCTGCTGAACAATAACATCCTTCTGTATCCCTGCCCGCTCTCGCTCCTGTGAACTACCTCCCAAGGACGGCTCCCTCCCACCTTCGGCCTCAACGGTCGAAAACAAATACGCCTCATCCGTACGCGCCCCGCCAAACGACGCCATTGTCGCCGTGGGATCCAAGCTGCCCTTCTTGTTCGCGCTCGAGAGCTTGTTGTAGCTGTTCAGCTCGTAGTTTCGGCGATAGCTGCCCGATCCCGATTGCGATTTGAGCTTGCGGGTGACGATGTAGGAGCTCAGGGTTGGGAGGCAGGCGCAGATGAGGCCGATGCCCGCTTCGGCGTTGCTGTGGTAGAGGAAGATAGATGGTTAGCGCGGTGATTTCATTCTTGTCGGTAGTTGAAGGGAAGGGGGATTTGATAGAGGGGTAAGTAAGCGGGGTTGACATACCCCGTGAGCACGCAATGGATCCAAAACCACGTCGTATCCGGCGTGCGACTCTCCTCAACCATCATCACCAGCCTCCAAATACTAAACCCCGTCGCGAGCCCACCGGCGCCCAGAATCCCAATAACGCGCAACTTCTTATTCAGAGTCATCTTGAGCGACCAGAGCATCGGGATCGGAAGAACCAAGATCCAAAAGTCGCTTATCATACTAATCGTCGCGTCGGCAATGATTACTTTGCGCTGGTCGAGGCATGTCCCGTTCGTAGCTTCGACTCCGTACCAGTATGCCGAGATGGGCTTGCAGAAGAAGATCTTGATGAACAGCGCGGGGATGTAGTAAAGGAGGAGGACGACGATGGTCCCGTAGACGAGCATGACCTTCTGTCTGTCTACGGCGAAGATGCGGAGCACGACGGCCAGGAGAGCGACTTTTATCACGAAGACCATGGGGACGTAGACGAGCGTGACGGCGTAGGAGGCCTAAAGGGGGAGATGTGGCGGTTAGTGGTGTGGATGGAGGGCTTAGCTGGGTTGGCTCTGCCTGTTGAGGGGGATTGATTGTGTTGATACCTTTTGGAAGTTGATCATGTCGCTCTCCGAGACGTCCCATGCGTGGTAGCCACCGCCGTAGTTGCCCACTATTCGTATTAGGTCTCTTTCTGAGATATATAGATGGGGAGTTTTGGTGTACATACGTATAATCATATTCGCGCAGAACCCAACAAAGAGAACCTATAAGAAGAATACAATCAGCACAATCCACGGACTCTACCCTCAGGGCAAATTACCCATCCAAGAATGGTAGTCCCTGGTAACAAATGCCGTCAGTATAACCCTATTCCATGAAGATATACTCAAGTCAAACTCACAGTCCTCCAATTCCAAAGGCTTCCGCAGCCTTGCCTTGACGAGGAACCGCAGCGCCACGACGATCGTCACGACCACGAGGCAAATGACTTGCGTCGCAAAGTTAACCGTGTGGATGACATCCTCTGGATTCTCGAGGTCTGATACCTCGCCCGGAGGAGCCGGGATGGCTGGTTCTGACAGCGACATTCCGTGAGATCGATGTCCAGCCTCGGTGCTGCCGTCAGCAAGTCAGGCAGCCTGGCGATGGGAGCGATCGCAAGAGGGCACTGGCCCTGGGGAGTTCAGAAAAACAGCGAAGAATCCAGGCAAGGGATCAAAAACCGATCAGAAAGGAAGCGAAACATAAGAGGACACAGTCCTCCCGAGATCCTGGTCCCGATCGGTGTTCTCAATGAAAAACACTGGCATCGAACCCTGTCCAACAGCCGCTCGTGGGGAGCGGAACCGATGACCGGGGAATTGCATTTATCGATTCGCATCCAGCCTGCCCAGCCCGTCCAGGATCAAGGCAGCACATCCCTGTCGATTGTGAAGCACCCAAGAACTATTGGCAATCGTGCTGGGCTTTCCAGAGATTCGTCGCGCAGTTGCCTTGTCTGTCATTCGACGCAAGCGACGCCCAGATACGCCCAGATCTGGTTCGACGAGAGACGGGCCATGTGGGCCGTGCGGAAGACGCCATTGACAGGGATCGGCTTCCTTGGGGGCCACGCCCGAAAGTACTGGCGAAAAACATTTCCGAGGTGAGCGGAAGCTGTCCGGCTGAACAAGAGACCCCATATCCTCGGGTACTGTCGAGTCCCTGTTGCGCTGGTTGTTGTGAGCAAAGCAGTCTGTTCGGCCTGGAATCGGATTATTTCCAGCAGCATCCACACTACATACTCCCTGAAACCTAACATCCGTCCCCTGGGCAGCACCAGGGCGCTCCCCTCCCGAGGACGGAGTACGATCACGATCACGATCCCCTCCCCTGTCTCATCCTTGCCCTGCCGCCCCAATCTCAAAGTTCAACCAGCGACCGTCAAGGTTCGCGCAGGATTTAACGCTTGTCTCTACGCGCCCAATCATCCTCTAACAATCAACCGATGGACTCCATTCCGGACACTTCCGCCTGGATTCCGGAGCGCCACCGCTGATCCCGCTTTGAAGAGCCGCGAATGACAGGTCACATCGGGCCTGACAGATCCACTTAGCCTGATGACAAAGACAATGGCGTTGTGGGACCACAGCTCCGGAATTACGAGGTTTGATTGAAACTTGAATGCGATTGTGGGCTGTGGGAGGCGGAATTATTATCCAGGGTGGGCACTGTCTATTTGAGTTTGACGAGCGGGTGGGTGACTGGGCCGAGGGAGACGGCGGAAATGAGTGTCTCACACTCTCATCCATGATGGCAGGACATGGACGGCGAAATTATTGGCAACTCCGGAGCTGTCGCGGTGGGAAGTGGGAACGGGGAACCGAGGGAATCTGGGAGGCTGCGGCTTGGAAGCCGTTCGTCCCCTGGTGGGTGGCTTTCTGCTCGAGTCTTGCTGCAGGCATTCACTGCATTCGGGCGATCGCTCCAGTGTGTTCGAGGCAAACCCATGGAATTGACTATTTGCTTCTTATAGGGATCTACATCACAGGCACAAAGTAAGACGCATCACATGCATGTAAAAGAATTTGTCACGTTCTATGTATAGAGACCAAATAGGTATATATATGTTTATTTGCCCGGGCCTCCGCATAGTAACCATTGCCACATTGCAGAACCATTGCACATCCTCACCCCGATCTGAGAGAGGATCAAGCGATCAAGACGAGTTCGAGTTATCAGCGCACGAAAATGCCGATCCTATAATCGGTTTGTCAGTGGCACCCCACACACCATGCCGAAAATTCGGGAATGAATACATACCAATCAACCCCGTAGCATACGCATCGATAATCTGCTTGACCACACCATACGTCGCACCAACCAGGAAGAAGATTCCCAGAAGCACGAGTCCGATGTGCAAGGCATATATCACCTTCTGAACGAGTGAACCCTTCCGATAATGCCCGTGGTCATACAGCCAGAGCAACCCGGGGAGACTCATAGCCAGCGGCGCGAAACACACCGAGCCTACGAGCGCAATCAGGTAGTTGAAGATCGGGATCGATTCGGCGAGGATAAAGGCCAGTGCGCCGAGGATCGTCGTGCAGGAAAGCCACGTGCCCCAGTGAATTACGCTGTTGGATTGCAGGTGTGCTGTTTTGCCGAGGATGCGGACGAAGACGTATTTTGCGCCGACCTGTGCGTTGCCATGAAGGTTAGAGGGGGAGCGGGGAAGATGAACAAGGAGTTGTTGGAATGCAAAGCTTACATGCAGGTAGAGAGTACCGCTGACAATCAGGCCGATCAGGGCGACGCCATACGAGACCATCTTGATCGTCTGTCCTGCGCTCTACATCTCAGTCAGCCAACTCGTACACCCACGAAAATCCGAATCAAGACTCACCCCAAGCGACGGACTAGCAACCCACATACCGCACCATCGATAAACAACAAGCCCAAACGCCAGGTACGACGCAGTCACAAGTGTCATACAATAGTACAGCGGCTTCTTGTACTCCTTTGGATTGCGCATTTCCGAGATGACAGGCAGAAACGCACTCGTCCCCGCCGACGAAACGAAAATCGTGCTCGACGCGACCATCCCGCCGGCGAACCCGGGGTTGTTGATCGCGACGTAGCCCAGGTCGTAGGGGCCCTCTTGCGGTGCGGCTGCTGGTCTGTCGCGCTGCGTGACGCCGACGACGACGATGAAGACGGCGATGTAGATGGATAAAAACCCGACGTAGGACAGCCAGCCGACGTGCTCGAGTTTGCGGATTGAGGCGGTCGCGATGATGACCACTGTCGCGAGGAACGACCACCAGACTGTACACGCGGCATGGTGCGAAAGCGCATTAAGCGCGGTCGACACACCGACGATGCCACTGCCCGTGACAAGAACGTAGCCGATAATAAACAGTAGACCGGTCACTTCCTTGCCAACAATCCCCAATGCCACCTCGGCCATATCGGCAATGGAATGGCAGTGCGGGTGCTTGAGGCGAAAGTTACCCAGGATCACAAAGCAGTACGTGTTGAAGGCGCCCCAGGCGACGATGCTGATGGAGCCGCCGACAGCGCCGAGGGCGTACAGGGCCGAGGGGAGCGAGAGAACACCGGTCGCGAAGAGGATCTTGGTAAAGATGACGGTTGCGTTGAACCAGCCGACCTTGCGGAAGTCGACGCCGGTGCTTGTCTTCTTGAAGACCTCGCCATCTTCTTCTGAGGAGAATCGCTCTTCGCGCGGACTTGGGCGCGACGAGTCGTAGGCCTCGTGGGCTTGTGTCTGGTCTTTCTCCGCCATTGCAAGAGCGGCACGCGATGCGACAGATGCAAAGAAGGCAGAAGAGAAAATGGTGACACGAGGCAAAAGCAAAAGAGAGCAGGGATGTGAAAGTTAGATGCAAGGGGGACTAAAGGGCATGGGGTCTGGAAGCAGTCTCGCCTGCCACTGCTTGGCTCGCCGCTCCTTCATCCTGTCCCACTTGATGCGAGATTATCGAAGCAAGCGAAGTTGTTTCGATTTCGAATTCAAATTCAAAAAGTACGGAACAGCAAGAGAAGGTCTCAGCCACTGGTGGGCACTAACGCAGCTACTAAACATGGGGATGCAGCGCACTAGACAAGGGGCGCTCGCTGTCCCTGCCGTTTCCAGGAATCGACCGGAAAAACAAAGGAAAACTGGGTCTGAAGTCGATGGTTCGTGTTGCACTGTTGCATGCGTGCTTTTAGCGAGATGGCGATAACATGCAACGAATCCAATCAGAGAGCTCATTCCTTGATCAATTCTCTTGGTAGTATTACACGTGGAAAAGCCCGTGGCTTACAGGGAATGAATGTATAGGGATATCAGCGCAGATTATTGCCAATGCAGACGATACGTTTCGAATAAGAATGTCCTGCGGAAGAGCCTTGCATGGTCGTCGAGTCATGGCTAATGCTCATCACTGCAGCGAAGTCAGTGCGAGCGACTCGTTCAGTGAGCACAATGCAACACTATGAAGTGAAGCTGTCTGGAACTCGGATGCACCAGTGTCCCCGTCTTATCGCCAACACACGCACCACGCACCACGCCCCACCAGCTCTCGCGATTGGGCAATGCGATCCCATCCCTCGTTCTCCCAGGATGGGTTGATCATCCACCTCGTCGCATTGCCCAGAGCAGCGATGTAGCTTCCCCTCTTTGCTTCCAAGTACCTCGCTGTCCTCCCCTCCCTCCACTTATCACCCCGCATGCGCACACACTCTCTCCTCTTTCCATCGCTCCTTCTCTCTTCTGTGCGCAGAACAAACCCCACCTACTCCTCCTTTTCCTGACCTATACACAAAATGCCACACAACACCGACAAAGCCACCTACCGCCTCGGCGCAGACGTCGGCGGCACATTCACAGACGTCTACGCCCTCTCCCCAACAGGTCTCATCGCACGCGCAAAAGTGCCCACCACAATTGAAGACCAAAGCATCGGAATCCAAAACGGCATCCAGCGCGTCCAGCAAACCCTGAAAGAGCAGAACACCGACTTCAACGGCAAATTCCAATTCATCCACCACGGCACAACCGTCGCGACGAATGCCGTCCTCGAGGGCAAGGGCGCGCGCACGGGGTTGATCGTTACGGCGGGACATAAGGATATTCTTGCGGTTCGCCGGTCGCAGATCCCTGGCGGTCTCGGGGCGTGGTTGCATTATACCCCTCCGGACCCGATTGTCCCGCTTGAGCGGGTTATTCAGTGCACGGAGCGCATGTCTGTTGAGGGCAAGACGGTTGTTCCTGTTGATGTTGATGCGCTTCGCGTGGAATTAACGAAGCTTTGGGGGAGCGAGACGGAGCGGCCAGAAGCCGTAGCGATCTCGCTGCTGAATTCGCACGCGAACAGCGGGCATGAAGACACCGTCGCCGACCTCGTCCGCGAGGTCCTGGGAGCCAAAATCACAATCATCCGCTCAAGCGACGTCCTCCGCGAAGTCGGCGAGTACGAACGCACCGTGACGACATGCACGAACGCGCTTGTGAAGCCCGTCGTCCAGACATACCTCAGTAACCTAGCGACCCTCCTCGCAGGCGATGGCGACGTCATTCGTATCCTCAAGTCGGACGGTGGGCTCACGAGCCTGGATCTCGCTGGACAGCTACCCGTCAACATCCTCATGTCCGGACCCGCCGGCGGCGTCCAGGGGGTTGCGGACGTCGTGACCCGGAACACCCCATACAAGAATCTCATCACCTTTGATATGGGCGGGACGTCCACGGACGTCGCGCTGATCTACCAGGGGAAACCGCAGCTCCGGCGCGAGACGGTCGTCGGCGAACTGACCGTCCGCTCCCCGGCTGTGGACATTCGAACCGTTGGAGCTGGCGGTGGTTCCATTGCAAAGTACATGGACATCTCAGAAACACTCCGCGTCGGACCAGAGAGCGCAGGTGCGACACCAGGTCCGGCCGCGTACAACAAGGGCGGGACCGAAGCGACCGTCACAGACGCGAATCTCGTGCTGGGATACCTACCAGATACCCTCCTCGGCGGCGAATTCACCCTCAACGGGCAGGCGGCATGGACGGCTGTCGAGGGGATCGCGAAGCAAATGGATCTCCCCGTGACGCAGACAGCCGAGGACGTGATTAATCTGGTGAATGAGACCATGTACGGTGCTCTACGCCTCGTCTCGGTTGAGCAGGGGTATGATCCCAAAGACTTTGCGCTTGTTGCGTTTGGGGGCGCCGGTCCTCTCCATGCGAATGCCGTGGGAAAACTTCTTGGGGCATGGCCGGTCATTGTGCCCCCTTCTCCGGGGACTCTGTGTGCCCTGGGTGATGCGACTACGCGGCTGAGCCACTCGCAGTCGTCGTCGTTTATCAGCCAGTTGTCAGCAACAGCCTCGGAAGAGGTAAAGCGGCGCTTCGAGGACCTCGAGAAATCATGCAGAGAGACCATGCACGCCTCCAACGCGAACCAGGAAATCCAACTGGATATCACCTACCACATCGACTTGCGGTACCGCGGGCAAGCCCTTAATCTGACTGTCGACTTGGAAAGAGATGATCTCTCGCTGGGAGACGAAGAGTGGAGGAAGGTTCTACAGAAGAAATTCGACCAGCTCCATGACCAGCAGTTCAAGTACTGTCTTCCGAATTTCGAGTTGGAGCTGATGCGTCTCGAGGTCGTTGCTGTTGATGCCAGGCCGCCCATTGACTTTCCTCGGCTCAGCAAGGCTGCGTCGCCCGAGCCACCGGCAGCAGCCCTGGTCTCGAAGAAGAAGATCGTCGTACAAGGCCAGGAAGTCGAGGCAGCCCTCTGGGATCGGGAGAAAGTCAGCCAGCAAGGCGTCCGTCTTGACGGCCCCTGCATCATCACCGAAACAGACAGCAACACTCTGATCCTCCCGGGATACTACGGCGAGATCGACTCGATCGGAAACATCCTCATCCGACCCGTCGACGAGACGACAAGGAGAGAATCAAACGACCAGACCCCCGAAGCTGCGCTCCAGACGGTGCAATCCACCCCATTGATCCCGACCCTCGTCGCCTCGGCACTCGCCTCGATCCGCGGCGAGATGGACACCCTCATGCTGCGGTGCAGCATGTCGCCCGCGATCCGCGAACAGCAGGATGAGTTCAACGTCATCACCACAGCTGAGGGCAAAATGCTCGTCGGGCAGTTTGGCAGTTTCATCACGCAGTTCCTGCGCGCGTGGAAGGGGACCATTGAAGAAGGCGACATGTTCATTACGAATGACACGTACATGATCGAGGGCGCCGTGACACATCTCAACGATGTTATTGTTCTTCTTCCGATTTTCCACGAGGGCAGACTCCTCGGGTGGGCGTCGCAGTTTGGACACTTGACGGATGTCGGCGGAATCGTTCCGGGCAGTATGTCCATCAACGCGACGTCTGTCTTTGACGATGGGGTCCAGATCCCTTGTATCAAGCTGTACTCCAAGGGGACGATGAACTCGGACATTGTCGACCTTCTGTGCCGCAACTCCCGGCAACCCGACTGGTACCGTTCTGACCTGATGGCCATCATCACCGCGTGCCGCACGGCCGCAAGTCGAGTCTGCGAGCTGGCCACACGCTTCGGATCCGAAATCTACCTCGCGGCATGCAACGAACTCCTCTTGCGGAACCGCACCGCCATGGCCAAAATCATCGACGCCGATTTCGACCCGCAGCCCACCACATTCACCGACTTCGTCGACGACGACGGGCACGGCGTCGGGCCCTACGCACTCACCTGCACCACGACGAAACTCGAGGGCGGCCGCCTCCTCTTCGACTGGTCCGGGACCTCCCCACAGAGCTCCCACAGCATAAACTTCTACCTCTCCGAAACAATGTTCAAGATGTTCATCGGCTACTACATGATCGCCGCCGCGGCCCCGGGGACAGTCATAAACGACGGGTTCCACGACCTCATCGACGTGTATATCCCCGAAGGCAGTATATTGAAGCCGATCCGGCCCGCGCCCATCTCGTGCCGGACGCACATGCTCGGACGCACCATGGACGTCATGCAAGCGCTCATCGCGAAGAAGAACCCCGTGTACGCGGCGGCCGCCGGGTTCTCCGACTCCCCGCACTTCTTCTACTCCGGATACAAGCCCGACGGCGAGTGGTACCAGCTGTACCAGATCGGCTTCGGCGGGGTTCCCGCGCGGCAGGCGGGCGATGGGCTGGACTGCCACTGCCTCTTTCCCGCAATCAAATCCATACCCACGGAGATCATCGAGCTGAACTACCCGCTCCGCATCGAAGCGAACGAGAGTGTCCCCGATAGCGGTGGGCCTGGCTTCTTCCGCGGCGGGAACGCGCAGCGCACTCACTACAGGTTCCTCTCGAGGGGCGAGTTCAGTCTGCACGATGACCGGTGGTTCACGAAGCCGTGGGGAATCCGCGGTGGGAAGCCCGGTTCGCGGTCGCGCAAGGTGCTGTATCGGTACTCTAAGTCGGAGAGTGATCCGCCAGTTGAGGTTCTGGCCTCGAAGTGCGATCATGTTCGTGTTGACCCGGGGGATCTGCTCGAGTGGGTGACTTGGGGCGGTGGTGGACTGGGAGACCCGCTGACGCGACCGGCCGAGAAGGTCGCGCTGGATGTGCGGAGGAAACTGGTGACGGTCGCGGGTGCGCGTGAGAACTATGGTGTTGTCGTGGATCCTGAAGCCCTGAGCCTCAATGACGGTGAGACGGAGGCTCTGCGGAAGGAGCTGGCCAAAGCCCGCGATGCAGCGGGCGGAGTCAAGGAGGGATACAACCGTGGCGGAACTATCGAGGAATTGAGACAGTCTTGTCTCAAGGAGACGGGCCTGGCGCCTCCGAGCCCGCAGTGGGAGGTCGACCTTTATGGCCCGCATGTGCGGATCCCATATGTTCAGGAGTGGTACAAGAAGATGAAGGAGGTTGGCGGGTGGACTGGACTTTGAAATGATGAGTCGTTGATAGTGGTTCTCCTACAGCCTTTATGCATCCACCCGTTCTTGACGAGATAGTTGTGGTGGGTGTGGAGGGTTATATATATCGTGCTGTTAAATACGTACTCGAGTACCTAAGAAGGGCTAGGATGCAGATCACACTAGGTGCATCTGACAGAATCTTGATTAGAGCCTTTAAATCCTAAGCACATTACCAGCCAAGCGGCGCGGCGTGAAGTGGCAAATAGCCTGGCGCGGGTATTGGAGAACATGCCTCTAAATAGAACGTTCACGACGACGAGTAAATCTCAAAGAGATCAATAAATTTGGTAGGAAAGATGCAAGATGAAAGCACTGGGCATAGTTACTTCCCTTCGGAATTCCCTAAGCCGATCGCTCACAAAAATCGCTCAACGCATAATCTCATATTGTCGACATACAAATGCCTGACACCGGCTTGTTGGATATACAACGAGTTCATCCGTCCCAGAAGAATCAGTCCCCACCCCGCCGCTGCCATGCCCTATTCTCGCCGACGTGAGCTTAAAGGCTGGGGGTCCCCCATTATCGTGTGCTTCAGGTACCCGCAGAACCCGGCCTGTCGGTGGCCGCGAGGGTCCGCGTTTCCAGGGGTGCACATCACCTACACCAGGATATTGGATGTCTGCGCGGATCAGCGGATACAGACGTTTTTGAGTTTCGGATTCTGGAGCTCTAGAACTGCCAGGTACCCACGTCGTACCTCGGTCGTCCGTACTCGATATGAGATGCAGTTCACGTCATGTCGGGGGCGCTTCTCTAGTGAGTAGCATTTCCTTCCAGGGTATCGGGCGTCGGGATCCATCTTGAAGTTAAGTTACGCATTCCATTTTTTTCTAGAATATTGAAAGTCGTGGTGGCTCTTTGGATAGATACTGGCAACCATGACGTCGAGGCGAGAGAAGTAGGCCAGGTTTCAAGCGTCATAGAGGGTCTTCTCGACTCGTCAAACGGTCACTATGCGCATCAAGTGAACGGCTGCGGTCTCTGAGAGACAATGGGGAATTTTCTAGGTACCGGTCGCAACGAAGGTCAATTCGAGCCCGACAGATTGGTAACGGGATGGTAGGTTATCTTGCTGGTATCGAATCAAGATCCCAAAAGCCCAGTTCCCGCCCACGGATACGGAAAGGCCGGAAAGCTACGAGCGAACCATAGTTGCACTGGCTGATCTGCGTCTGTTTCATGTGTCGGGCATCGACCCAAGCATAGTACTTTTTGTGGAGTCCGGCCTCCACCCATTGACCGAGAAGCGTAGCTAGGACTACGCCCACATGCACGGACCTTGTTCTCGATCTGAAAATCTACGTAAATATGCCATTTTAATTCGCAGTAGGATCCCGCAAGGGCACAGGCCGCAATGGCTTGTCTCGCCAGAACTCTCGCAGCATCTGGCAGTGATTGACGCCACACTAATTATGCCGGGTGTCACTCTCGAAGACATCGCGCCGAGTAGACTTTATTGGAGGGACCTATCAGCACTTGAACAACTGAGAGGGACGATTCCAGCCAAGGAGTATTTCCTCCCAATAATGCCATTTTGATCCAAAGCCACTTGAGCTCGTTCACCTTTTTGGCTGGCTTGCTGCTACACTAGCTGTGAAGGCGCAAGTAAAGTTGGAACAACGCTACTAGACTTGAAGCATTATTGGGTATGTGGAATTGCACTGGCGCGTAATTGTGAGTGGTGGTCGTTGGGCAGGGCGCAAGACTTTGGGATAAGTGGCGTGTAGTGCTTCTTTCGCGCCTGGTCGACAGGTTTAAAATTTGCAGATACGTCGGTCGATGAGGAGATCCTGATCAGCTCGCGCCGTCTAATAATTTTCAGGCGTCGCGGTTTGAGGGATGAACCCACCGGAGCGTGGGATTGGGTGAGGCTGCATGGGGCTGCGCAGTTGGCGACTTCTCTTGCCTTTTTCTCCGCACTGATACTCCTCGATATTGACTCTGGGGATGGACTGGACGGTTGTCAGTCATTTCAGCCTGGATGGCGCACAGACCATCATACAGGAAGCGCCCGGATGGACAACATGCCAGGAAATCATGTGTCTTTTACTGCAACCTCGTACCTTTTCTGGCGCCTGCAGGCTTCTTTGTTGACTCTAAAGTTCATCGACGCTTAGGTATCACCAATATATAGATTTTGAGTTCCTCCTGGTCTGCTGTGCTGATACCGCTCGGGCCTTGTACTTAGACTTAAGTGAGATAGTACCACGACTATTGTCCTTCTACCACACCAAACAACTTTTGCTGAGAGAGATGATTTACTAATGTTAGAACCGAACTTGGCCTAGAATAGCTGTAAATAATGAAGCTCCCCGCCTTACCCACGATGCGTGTCTCTAGGACAGTAGGATTAGAAGATAAACTAATTTAATTTTTACTAGCAACCCTTTTGAGCTAGATTTATAAAGGTACTTTATTTATGATTAGGGTATAAATATTGTGGTTTTTACCGCTTCTTTGTATCTTACCTACTTCCCAATTCCGAGAACCTGAGCCTAGGATCGCAAAAATTCTGATAATATGAATAGATAACAACCTCGGATATTGTTTTGTCTATCGTAGTTCCTTAAGGTAAGCCTGCTGGTTTTAGCAAAGTTATATAACTTTAAATTGACTCTACGTACAGATGTGTGTTTAAGAGCCAACTAAAACCACTAACCTATGCTACTGGTCCTTAGTGTCTGCTGGTATACCGAAGAAACCCTGGGATTATATAAGTCTAGATTACAAAGACTCGATTGCATACCAGCCTAAATAGGAGGTCACTTGCACGTGAGAAAGGAGGGAAACGAATTCGGGAGGAGGCTAAGAGGCGTTTCTTTAAACCCGTTGAGCAACATCCAATATTAGTCAATAGGTTTCTTGAGTAACTACAGCTGAAACTTTTCTATAAGCGGACTCTGTCGCTACCACCAATAAAGCCGCCATCTCGCTACAGCCCGCCAATGATGTTTGGCGTTCTTGATAGAGCTGATTTGCACTACCTCAAAAGGCGCTGCAGCTAGCACTGCTGCCGCGAAAAGGGGTCAGTAAGGGGGTCTAGCTGGTATATTGGAATTCATAGCGTGATAGAAGCAAGCCCTTCATTAAGACCTTGTATGGTACGCAACCGAGTAGAATTCCGCCGTTCCTTACCAGGCACCTGATCACGAGTCCCAGGAGTCAGATCCGGCTTTTCTTGCCTTGTGCAACGATTTTTTGTCCATAGCCATTCTTAGCGATCGAATAGGGCTTCCTTATACACAATAATGTGGAGATGGCAGAGTTAAAACAATATACAGTATAATATGACTTGCAAATTGATATACAAGCGCTAAATGAGTGGAACCCGCTAACAGTCGGCCGAGCTTAAACCTCAGTGAGGAACTCCATACAACGGCTGAGAGCTCTCAACTTCGAAACTACTCGTGGTTCTCAGTAGTTTACGCAGTCGCAGCAATTGACACAGACATTGGAGTCACAATTGACCTCGGGAATAGGGAAGCCGACCTTGGCGCAAGGAGGAAGTTGAGGGATAGATACAGGGGTGCAACAACAGCCGCAACAGCAGGTACTCATGTCGACATCACTGGCACAATTGTTGCCGTAGCGGTCAGTGCAAAGAGGAATCGGAGGGTATTGTCCGCCACCACCAGGGCAGTAGTAACAAGCACAGCTGCCAGAGCCTTCAGGGACGCCATTGTTGTTGCAAAGGTTTGGAATCGCCCTAGCTGCGAGATTGTCTTTCTTTCTGGCAGGGACTGCACCGGCCAGAGCTAGACCCACAAAAGGAATCGCAACAATCGGTTTACACTTCATTGTTCGTATAGAGTTATATCAAATAGGTAGAAGTATAGCGTAAGAGAAGGACGTAGCAGCGAGGGCACTTTCCGTGGGGCACCAGCCTCGATAAAAAAATGCATATGGAGGGTTCCATCAGATCTAGAACCGTGCCTGTGTATTACGACTCTTGTGGTGACATTGCAATGACGCACGGCCCACGCCTGGATTGCTCGAGATACACTAGGATCCTATTCAATGCTTTTTACTTCTTTTTTGGTCTTTCAGGTGTGGGACACTTTGAGTTTGAGCAAGGTAGTGGGGAGCCAGGCCTTGTTTAGCCTATGGTCTTTGCAGTCCATAGCCACAACTTACGTTAATAGCCGGGAATGAGGGATAGAAAGAGACTCTTGACTTTAGAAGTATAAATAGAGTTTAAAGAACTTAAAAATTATTAAAATTTAATATTTTTATGGAACAGAGAAGCGGGCGATATGCTCTAGAGTGACAGGAAACAGACATTCTGGTTATTGATATCAAAGGTAAATATTGTGGAAATACCAGCACTGGTGATTTTGCCATTTATGGTTCCGGCGGTGGTGTGATCAAAACGTAACTCTAACTGGTCTAGACTACGGTCGAAACAACCTGATATTTAAGCAACCATGGTCTACACTGTCCTGGTATCCGATTGGATCTGAAGCGATCCTCTGGACACCCCGTATTCTGTCGTTCCAACATTGGGATCCATATTTTAGATTTCGCTGTTGATATAGCACCACCCTCTTCCTACAAGCCTGGATCAGCATCAGTACTGAACCGATCGCATCCTTTCTGAGGATATTCGAGCCAAATTAGAACATTTCCGTGATTCCCTGACCCCCTGCAGTCTAGGACCGAGGATCATGACTTGCATGCTTCCCCGTCCCATCACTCTTAGTACTTATATTAGATATTCTAGAGACAGTGAGTAGATGCGAAAGCTATTATTTCTAATTCAAGGACCCCGCTGATTGATTGGCATGGTATCGTCCGAAGGCAGTAGCCTAACATGCTTGCATGGGGTCACGTGTAGCAGCCATTTTATTAGTCCGACTCCGCAACTCCTTGTTGCCAACCCACGTTATCTCTATTAGCACAGCTTCCAAGAACCAATACTCCACTTAAGATGGAAGCTATAGCATAAAAGCGCTGGTTTTATGGTTTCATGTATGTCAGCCTAGATTAAATAGATTTCATTACTTGACTAGAAACCGGCTACATGGTCCAGAAGAAGCAAAGGTAAATGCTAGTATTGCAGTCAAAGCTATTGTGCTATCGAGGATAGCATCTCGTCGTACAGAGCCGCTCAATCCTCACCATCCACCGAAAGCCCCGGGATCTGCCCATTGCGGAACAGATCAACAAAGATCTGATGGTCCCTTCTCGCCTGCGCGCTATACCGATGCGCGAAGTCAACCAAGGCCTCTGTAAACCCCTCTTCATCTGCAATGACCGCGTCGATGGCCTTCTCCGGAGAGAAGGGCACCAACTCAGAGTGTCTCCCATCATCATCACCAGCCCCGTGCATCATCGCGGTCGCGCGGCCAAGATCAGCAACGACGGCTGTCATCTCTTCGAGGTTGTTGATGTCCGACCAGTCGAGGTCGACGGCGTAAGGCGAGACTTCAGCGACGAGCTGACCGACACCATCAATCTCAGTCCAGCCCAGCCAAGGGTCTGCATGGGCTTGGAGAGCGCGCTGGGAAATGACAGTGCGATGGCCCTCGTGGTGGAAGTAGCCCGTAGCAGCGGTGTTGGTAACATGGCGGGAGACAGCTGCAGCGGTGGATTGCTTCATGTAGATGACGACGTCGTTTTCGATGGCTTCGCTCTTCCCTTCGAGGAGGATGTTGTATGAGGGGAGGCCGGCAGATCCGATACCGACTCCGCGACGGCCGACAACGTCCTTGACGCGGTAGGCGGCGGAGCGATGGCTCTTTGAGTCGGGAAGGGTGTCAAGGTAGCGATTGAATGCGTCGACGACCTTTTCGCGCGCGGCGTCGTCGAGCGGGACTGCGCCGCCGCCCTGGGTGAAGCGTCGCTCGTAGTCGTGGATCTCCGTCATCGAGTCGAGGAGCCCGACGCGGGTCTGCATCCGGGCGTCGCGCAGAGCGTCGAGCAGCGGGCCCTTGGCGGTGTCAAGTGTGAAGCGAGGGACCTGCGCATGGTCCTCGAGCGTGGCCAGCGTGTGGATGCGCTCACGGTACGCGGCAGCATACGCGCGAACGAGGTGGGTAATCTGCTTATCGCTCAGGGCCTTCGCATACCCAATCAAACCGATCGAGGCAACGAAACGCTTGACGTCCCAGGTAAAGGGCCCTACATACGCCTCGTCGAAGTCGTTGACGTTGAAGATGAGTCGGCCCTGGGAGTCCATATAGGTGCCAAAGTTCTCGGCATGCAGGTCGCCGTGGATCCAGATCTGGCTAGTCTGCCCATCCAGAAATTTGTCTGTAGCCTGCTCTTTTTCCATGTCGTGGTAGAACAGGCAGGCTGTGCCGCGGTAAAAGGCAAACGCTGAGGCAGCCATCTTGCGGAACTTCACCTGGAACGCGGTCGGGTCGGCGGCGAGGAGCTCGCCAAAGGCCGTCCCAAAGACATCCAGAATGGCCTGGCCGCGCTGTTCCGTGTCGGAGTTGTCAATCGTCATTTTGATTCTCTGGTTTGATCGTTGTGATTCTGCTCCTCGGACAAGCGCTGGGGGTGAGGGGAATCTTATAGCTGGCAGCTCGACGTGGCCGGCAAACAAAAAAGCTTGCCAGCTGGCAGTGGCAGTGGCAGTGCAGACCCCTGCTAAGCTACTAATTCACCTCGCTAGACTCTTGGCCCGGGTCTGAGGGAGTTGTCATTGTTCAGCTCCGCCACAGGGTCCATCCCAAGAGTCTCGGCGTGTCTCGAGCGAGCTCCACCATGAGCTGGCCAAGACAGCGCCGCAAAACGTCGATTAAACCATCTTCAGAGACGACAAACATGACATTTCGTCCATTGAGTTGCACTGAGTAGGAAAACAAGGGGAATTAAGAGTCGCAGGTCCCTACTTTTGCGTAACGCCCGGATTCGTTCACATGCAGAGCCAAGACTGTCTTGAAGTAATGGTGGAGCTGAACGTCAGCACTCACCAGACCTGACAGCTCACCCTGCAGATCGCTGTCAAACTGATTTAGGCCAGTCGAGAATCATTACCCCGCATGCGGCTGTGTTATTATCTTTTCGAGTAACATATCGTTCCAGTACCACTTCGTTCCAGCCTAAGCCGAAGGGCGATTGACTCATCGTATACCCACCATTGAGGGCACAAAACAAAGAAGTCTGGATGGGAGGCAAAATATGTTTGCTCGCTGCAGCGGTGACAAGGGAAAGGTAGGATCTAGACCAGCGGAGTGTAGCGATGATCCGCCCAATACGACAAACAGAGACAATGAGGGGCTCGGATACCCCTCGCTCAGCACGCCACATTCGCACATGTAGACAAACACGCGTCGGCCTGGACGCGATGTGCATGGTAGTTTGATCTCATCATTGGTTGTATACTTCACACAGCGGATCGCCCCATAATACCAAGTTGAGGCCAAGGAACTCGCTTTAACTAGGCAGGGTAAGCCAAAGGACTGGCGCGGATCGCTCCGGCTTAGCAACCGGGGTATAGTTGACCAGATATAGCAGCAGGGAAGGGGGCAGCTAGCTCGCCCCTTCCACCGTTGACAGCTTTCCAGTGTAAATGGACGCAGTGCAATCTCTACCAACGTCCCATCGGCACGTAACCCATAGGACCTGAACGTACAATGCTACCGGTATCTCAATGATCCTGCAACCCGCTACGGACTAATTTGATATCGGCTCGGGTCTTTTATGAGGATGAGAATGTCGGAACTTTGCGATATAGATAGTAATAAAGATGTGGCTCAGCGACGAGATGAGGTTCTCTAATCAGGTAATGGAGAATAGCCTTTGTGTATTGGGCGTTTTACCCAAACGGGTTGCCTTAAATGGTTTACTCCCTGTGAGTGCAGGTCGAGGCCGCAATCCGACTGGTTTAGGCAAATCCATCCTCTGTCGACGCACCAAATGTATCCAAGTCGGCTGATGGCTACCGCATGGTCGATAGTACGAGAAGAACATGTCGTCTGATATAGCCAGGGCCCCAGCAAGCTGGGTCGTAGCTGGATTTGTCATCGTTAGCGGCGACTGCCGTAGAAAAGTATTAGTCCAGCGGATCCTAGGAGAGTTAGTCGACACCTCGGGCCGTTGCGAGTCATTTCCAGGACGCCGAAATACTGAACCCTAATCCGGTGGCTCTCGCCGCTTGGTTCAAGGTGTGACTGTAGTATGGCGAGTCGACGAGCGTGGTGTGGCATTGTCTGCAGAGAGATTCGCGCTGTCCTTCCGAGCAGGCTTCGAACACTGTGGTAGCCCGGCTGGTGTGGGACAGGTCGGCATCAAGCGTGAATAGGAAGAAGTATTGCGCATCCGTTCCACGAGCGCATGCACATCAGCGAGTAACGGCGGCGGTAAGAGCAGTAAAGATAGTCAGCTTCCTGCTATTTTTAGCAACTGCGGTAGCAGGATCCAGGTCATATAGCGTTAGGTAGGCTTTAAGTAGGGACCAGGCACTGGAAATACAGGCTCCCGGCCCATAGCCTGTGCTCTGGGCGTCAGATTGCCACTGGGTATCGGGGCCACCCTACTGCAGGAACAATGGGAGATATAAGAGCGTTTTTAGCTGATGAACCTTAGCGAACCGATACAGCCGGGCGGTTCTCTCTTCCGCAGCTGAACAGGCCATGATACGCGACATGCTCAGGTAGTTTGATGGCAGTTGGGCGGTAAGACCATCGATCTCTTCATTCACTTTGATCACAGCCGAGAACGAGATGCCAGTAGGGGAATGGAGGCAGTCGCTTGCTCGGGTACTTATGAGGACCATGTGTCGGTCGAGAATGATCGGGTCTGATCGTTCAATTGGGGTGATCGGCAAGTAGCACAGATGGTCTGGTATGGAATAAGGAAGTGCAACCAGTAGACTCAGTCCTGTATTTCTAATCCTGAACTCGCGTATTTATCGACGAGCAACGAGGGAGGGGCTAGAAATCAGTACATGAATGACATGTTGGGTCTCCTCTTTGAATGGCTAGGAGGGGCACGAGTCCCATTCCACCTCCTCGCCCCGACCATTCAGCCACGGCAAACAAGCATTCCACAAAGCCCTGGCTTCCCCATCCTCCCCAACACTCATCAGTTGCTCTCATATCTTCCTATCCGCCCTCTCACACCACCCCAAAAAAGGCAACAACGATGAAATCCGCATACCCCGGCTGCGCACCCACAAATAACGGTCCAGTTTGCATCTGGCTCTCGTCCTCCCTACGGCCTCTTATCGTGCGGACGACCACCGCAAACCCTTTCTTCACCGCATCTACCATCGTCCGAAAACTTTCTTCATCCACGGCCCTAATCTCCCGCAACGGCATCCGGGATTTCAACGACCGAGCCCGGACAAAATACTCGCGGCCCTTGGGATCCAGAAACTCCGCAACAGGGGGAACGAGGACCCGCAAGCCTGGTGCAATCACATGAGTAATAAGTCGATCAACAGCTAGGGCAAGCGGGTAGCTCGCAACACCGGAGGGGAATAACGTTGGGATCGGCGCGATTCAGTGAACGAGTGCATTAGTGCCCCATGTGAATTTAGTGGGGAGACGAGCGAGGAGGGTCGAATTGCCGGGAGGCTGTGTGAGTGAAGGGGCTGTCCTTTGGACCGTTGAGCGGGGCGTCCAGGGAGTAGAGGATGGGGGCAATGTCGGGGTATGAGATCCAGGACTGGGTGTATGGAATATTCCTGAAGTTCAGGACTCTAGGCCGCTCACGTAGTACCATGTCACCTTGGAGAACTGAATAGCCACAACCACCGACTCTGTGGTTCCCACAGCGGTTGGCGATCTTCCACGAGGTGACTTGTAAGTTATAACTGTGCATCAAAAGGCCAGTAGCATTCCTCGGAGACCAACCAGCTCTCACGGAAGAGGGCCCCAATGAGTAGATTTGGCCGCTAGAACGCGGTTAATACGCAGATGTTGTTATGAACAATGATTTGCCGAGGCACAAAATCACATTTGGAGGTTTTTTTCCCCTTGGCCGACCATAAACACTGAACACTCTTCTCCTGTCGATCGTCGCTCTCGCCTGATCGAGCGGTCCAGAACCTCTGCCATGATTGGTCTGCTGCAGGGATATCACATTCTCACAGGCGCCCGGACCCCTGGCGCTTACATGGCGCCAATAAGGCACCGGCCCGGACCACTCCGTGTTAACAAAGAAAGTCAGTTCTCCGGAAAGAAGGCGCGATGCGCGAGTCATAGGACATTGCAAATAGGGCATTCTGGTTCTGTACCGGTGCCCATTGAGCCGCTGCTGGTTGTGAAATTCCATTGCTATTATACCCACCGTGGTCATTCCCTGCAGGGCTGAAACAAAACTCGCAGGGTTTTGAGTCATGAGAGCCAACAGCTAATTTCGGATGCACATTTCATTTGGGGCGCGGATTGATATGCATGAACACCTGGATCAGCGGTAACAGGGCACTCGCTTCTCCTCACTCCTAAAAGCACAGTCCCATGTCCCCAGACGCTTTCCACTCAACATCCTCCCTTCCCATGAGCGTATGATTATATCCCAGCACAGCTTGATTTGACCTCAATCGCCTTTGACCTTCCGCGATAGATGACGTCTGGACCTCGACATCGATGCCTGCATGGATTCACCACCACCCAGCCTAACCCAACGTGGCACGCTCACATTAGTCGGCTGGGTCTCCGAGCCCGACGGCAGAGGCACCCTGGGCCTCCTAACAACCTGCCTCACAACAATCTTCCTCTGTACCTGGGTCGTGATCCACCCACGCGTCTACTCCAGCGAGACCTTCGCAACGGCCCACAAACTCGCCCTCCTCCTGAAAACCCTTTTCGCACCCGAATTCATCGCCGTCGAGGGCCTCCAAGAGTGGGCGCAATGCAGACGAATGGTGGACGACTGCGCTGCATACTCCAATGGCGAGTTCCAGCTCGTCCACGCATACTACGTTAGTATGCTCGCGCTGCGGTATCGGTCTCCAACCACAGGCGATGGTGGTCGTGGTGGTCGTGGTGGTCGTGGTGGTCGTGGTGGTCGTGGTAGCAATAAAGTCATCTGGCCGAACCAATACACCTGGCTCCTGCAATCGGGCCTAATAACGTGGTCCTCCACGCACGCTAGTTGGGGAATGACCCTGCCGCAGATCCGCGACAAGAACAAGAGCGACAGCATCACGAAACTGATCACTGTGTTCCAGGTCCTCTGGTTCGTCGCGACGTGTATCATGCGGGCCGCGAATGCCCTCCCGCTCTCGCAGCTCGAGAGCATGACGCTGAGCTACATCCCGCTGTTTGCGGTTACGTATTTCTTCTGGTGGGAGAAGCCCAAGGATATTCTGGCTCCGACGGTTGTGGACCTTCCGGAGATGTCGCTGGAGCAGAGGCAGGTGTTTGAGGGGATGGCGCTATCTGACAGGTTTGACGAGGAGAATGCGCAGAGCTCGTATTGGAATGTTTGGGCGCTTACGCCGAGGGTCTTTGAGAAGGAGGCGAGGGATAGAGCCTTACGTGAGGCGAGACGGGGAGCTCTCGAGAGAGCTGAGCTGGTGCAGCGGGGGACCAAGTCCGCTGTGTCGACGGCGAGTGAGGTTCGTGGGCCTGGAGACGTCGAAATCGAGCTCGAGAAGGAAATCGTCGTGGCGCACTGGGATCCCAGTCTATACCATTCAAAAATCATCCGGTCGCTATGCTCGCTCTTTGCCGCATCGTTTGGCGCACTGCATCTCGCGTGCTGGAATACGGCGTTTCCCACACTTTTCGAGAAGTGGCTGTGGCGCGGCTCGGCTTTCGCCTCCATCGTCTCACTGTTGGCGTTTATGCATCATGAGAAAGTCGTCCTCCGCTGGGAAGGCCTCCGGACAATTATTTGCATTGGTTCGCCCGGAATCTATTTCCTCAGTCGCATTGTCATGATGGTCGAGGTGTTTGTCACAGTGAGGGCCGTTGATCCGACGATTTATGACACTTATGAGATTGCGAATTATGGGATTCATCTTTGACCATAGATTTAGGACAGGACCTCTTATTGGTAATATTTAGGATAATTTCTATTACAAAGCGAGTCTATCAGCAGTTCAGGAATCACTGTATGCACACTTGCCAACATAAGGCTCCATCTCTTCCCTAAGATTCGCCATTTCTGCCTGAACATATTCGCTCTACCTGTTTACCGTAAAGTCTGGATCCGCCGCTTCAAAATGCCTCATGACAGCCATTGTAATGATCGGATATCCCATAACAACATCGTGCAGCCCCGTCTTCAGAATCTCTTCACGGATAACGCCATGCTCAGTCCGCCACTCCATCACCGTCCCCGCCGCGCCGAGGTCAACCCGCGACTCAATCTTCTTTTCCTGAAGCTGGTCATATGTGATTCCCACAGGCACGGACCCGTTAACCGCGTGCCAGAAGAGAACCTCGCTATGATGCGATGGGATATCCCAGTCGTCCTCCGCGTGGATGATCGTAACCCTGTACTTCTCCTCATTAACCTCATTCATCCGCACATACTGCGCGATGCGCTCGTTCGAAAGCCACTTATCGCGGATAAATCTGAGAAGATAGTCGAACACGGCAGGGAACCGCGCAAGCGGCGACAGAATCGGAATCGTCCCGGCAACGCGATACGTCGAGACGAGGGTCGGCGCGTTCACAAACGGGGCAACAAGAACGGTTCCCGCAAAATTCGTCGGCGGAGACTGTGCAGCGAAATGGTGCGACACCGCAAGACTCGCCGCCGTTCCCATTGATTGCCCGAAGATGACGATTCGCGATGCGGGGATTCCTGCAGTCCGCATCGCCCAGTTCACGACTGTCAGTGAGTCTTCGATTAGCCCTTCCTCCGATGGTGTCCCTTTACTCCGTCCGAAGCCGCGATAGTCGAATGTGAGCACGTGGATTTTCCCTGGGTGCCCCGCAGACAGCGCACGGTAATTCGGGACCCGGTAGCCCGAGCCTACTGTGCCAGCCGCGCCGTGGAAGTGAATAACAAGTCGGGCATCCGGATCTTCGCGAAGCAGTTGGAAGGCGAGTCGCGAGGTGATGTCGGAGACGTGGCCCGTGGGTTCGGCGGTTAGTGCGAGCTCGTTTTTGCGGTAGAGTTCGGTGGGGAGGATGTGCCAGGCGTACAATAGTTCATCAGCGGGTGTTTTTATTGAAAAGGGCGTCACCTGGTTTTTGAGAAAGCCAAAGTGTTCGGGGACGTCGAGGTCTTTGAACCAGGTCATTTGGATTGCGTGCAGATAGACGGCGTGGGACTGGAATGTGACTGTCGTGAGCAGGCCGAGGAATACGGCATATATGCCGACTCCGGCTGCTATTGAGACAAAGGCATATTTGAAAAAGGACCCGATAAAGTCGTCGACCCCCATGATGGAACACGATTGATGGGGATGGTCTTGGTGATAAGAATGGCGGGGGAGATGAAGATGTTGTCGTCGTGTTTGTTGTGAGATGCCCGGCGCTTATAGGCCTGACCAATCAAATCGAGTGAGCGAGCCAACAGAAACTCAGCGGGTCGGCGCTCGGACCACTTCCGCCGGGCCGCTTCTTGAATTCCGAAATCTTTTGATGCAGTCTGAACTGCAAATCGAAGCAACAGAATGAATTCATCAATTTAATCGATTCATGGTTCTCGTCGCTGTACGTAGAGTAATGCTTGCCGTAAAACATACATGTGGTGGAGGATTATCTGCTCTGGAATCTTCGCACCTCACCTAGGCTGATATATATTTTGCTGACCGCAGATAACGGATTACAGATTCATGGACAAGATGAGAAGAACTCGCATTACCAAAGCGCGTATTGTGATCTATTTGAAGGTCAAACAGTAACATCATAAGGTAACAGAGAAGGGAGATATCTACCTAAACACATGTGGCATCAAAGTCCGCCCATTAAACTCCCAGATCCTTCGACCGCCCACCGTGTATGCGACAACAAGATCATTCATCCCACTGCCAGCCAATCCGCATATGCTTCTGATTCGGTCAAAGACGGCGTCGTTATCTTCTTGAACCTCTCGCGCAACTCCCGTCTGGCGCTTAGATATTCGCTCTTTTGCCCCAAGAACGTATGTTCATCATCCATGGAGGTTAATATCCATAACGTAGGCCTGAGAAGCCCACTCCGTAAGATTCATCGACCTCTGCTGCGGCGTCTAGAGCGTCACTCTTGTCGCCGTGTATACGCGCAACGAAGAGTTTGCGGACGAATGTGTCGTGACTTTCTGGTCGCCCGTCGGTGACGCTGCGGTTGTTGCCATGAAGCTCGCAGAGTGTACCCTCTCCTTCATCATCTCCTACTTGTAGCGCCCAATGTTCGTATTTTGGGCCGGGGCGATGATATAAGACGACGAATAGTTTCGGGTCGTATTCCAGGGCGATATAGTTCTCGTATTTGATTGTGGTGTATCCGAGACGCTGGTACGAGGTGGAAGCTAATGAAACTATCAATAGAAATCTTCGATCCAAGCTTGATTATTGTGACAACCTTGTATAGGACGGAAGCTGTCAGTTACGCAACTGGCCGGTGGCACCTGCAAACCCGAAATCTCAACGCGCGACGCGAGATCCAGATTGACCGATCACAGCGCGATATTCGTCGCCCTAAGACCTGGGGTTTTTGGGCGGAAGTGGCGAGGAATGCGGGAGTGAGGGAGCAGTAGTTTGCTGCCCTAAGAGAGTCTTCTTGCTTGATGCTCCCTCCGCAACCCAAGCTGATTTCGCTTTTATTCGTGTCAAATAGGATGGGCTAGATAACAAGCGAGTGTCCTCTTTGGGCACAAGGGACGCGATTAGAGCCAGAGAAGGTCCCTCTTCATTGGTACAGAAGTGGTTGATGATGGACAAAAGTACCAAATAAGTTGGGGAGTCAAGCCGAAAATGGGTTGGACCTGCCTTCTGACAGAGCGCTTAAAAGTAGATATGGGGTACATTATTGGTGCAATTCAGAGATGGACCCACTGCTCAGGCAAGAGGCTCCGAACCCCTCGAAGCAGGCCGGCCATCTCCTTTAACCGCAATTGCCATCGTCGATGACCATGATCAACCTCTCCAGGCAACTTTGGCAGCTTGGTAATCGAAGAGTATCTGCGAAATATGGTACTGCGGTGTTCACTCAGAGAATGAGATTCTTTTCCTCTTTTCGGCTAGACACGCCGCAGGCGACAGGCGCTCGCGATCCAGAGATCTACCTCGAAAAACAGAGTGGCCTAGGTGAGCTTCCTCTATAATCACATCAGTCAAACATGTCCAATATTATCAGTACTAACAGTGTCAATCTAGAACAGCGAATCTCCGAGCAAGACTTTTATCGATAGACCAGGCATCGATGGCTGTAAGCGATTCGCTTGGTATTTTGGCGCTGCGGTTGATTGTCGCTCAAATGCAGATTCAATGAAGAGTGTGAACTCTCAAAACGCTATCTGAAATTTAATATAGGCCGACTCCTCGATGTCGCAGTCAATGTTTGCGATGGAGCCCGGTATTGTAGGTTCTGCTTTCCCCATCAAGCTAGCATAGCAGCAATCGATGGCTGACTCGATGCAAGGCACCAAAATCACCAAATGTGTGGAAGGCCTATATAATAAAGGGTTCATCATGAGAATGGATAACGGATCGGAGGTCTTTGCAAAACTTCCAAACCCGAATGGTGGCCCTGCGCATTTGTCCGTCGCCTCCGAGGTCGCCACGCGTGAGATGGTAAGATGTTTGGTCCCAATCCGTCATTCCTCAGCCACTAAAGTTGATAGCTTCGTGATGTATTTGACCTTCCCATCCCCAGGGTACTGTCTTGGTCCTCCGATGCAGCAAACACCCCAGTCGAGGCCGAATATATCATTGAAGAAAAGGCTCTTGGCGTACGACTAGGTTCTGTCTGGCATGAATGGCCTCGGGAGATGAAGCTACAGATAATAGTTCAAGTGGCGGAGCTGGAGAATAAATTGTCCACGATTCGCTTTGACAGCCACGGTTGCATTTATTTCAAAGAAGACTTGCGTTCCCTTGTTGGCGAAGCAGAAGACATTCATACACCAAACCTTGAATCCGGCGTCCTTGAACGCTTTGCGATTGGACCAACGAACTGTGGCGTGACACAAGGAAGGACATGAAATTCGATCGCGGACCTTGTAAGTAGGCGATTCCCCATTTCGCCGTCTAACATTGTGTCTCTGCTCCGTAGGGAAAGATGCTACGGAATACAATCGAGCAATTGGCCGAAATGAGATGGCGTGGATCAAGAAACATGCTACTCCCCGAACAAACCATTACGGGCCAAAACAAAACAGAGAGCTCCCTGAAGATGGTATCTCCCTCTTGGAGAATACATGCAAATATCCTCCTATCTTGTTCCCCAGCAGGGTGACGAACCATCTTCCGCCAACGTTCTCTGGCACCGGGACCTTCACCTGGATAACATCTTCGTCGATCCAGATACCTGTCGGATCACCCGCATCGTTGACTGGCAAGCCGCGTGCGTCGCCCCGCTATTCTACCAAGCTGGCGTTCCCAGGCTATGTAGACACGCTGGACCCGTTCGAGAAGCTTGGGTCGTCCCCGAACGCCCAGCAGATTTCGAGAGCCTGCCAGAAAACGAGCAAAAGCGGATCGACGATGACTTGGAGAGCGAAACCTTGCATAAATACTACGAGGCACAAGTATACAAGCGGTCCCCTCTGCATTGGGCGGTCCTCCAGCAGCGGACAATACCAATCCTCCGGAAACCTGTTTGGCTCGTGAGCGGCGTATGGGAGAACCGCGACTTGTTTTTCCTTCGCGAGGCCCTCATGGATATTACAACGCACTGGAGCGAGTTCTTCGCGGACATTACTTGTCCGATTGAGTTTAGCGGCGAGGACATTGAGTGGCATTCAAAGGAAGAGGAAAATATTAAAGGCGTGGGCCAAATGATGTTAATGTTCCGGCAGCAGTCTGTGCTCCCTGTGAATGGGATGGTGGGCCCTGGCGACTACGAGCTGGCGTGTGAGAACTATCGGAAATTCAAGGAGACTTTTATCGGGCTGGCGCAGGATGAGGAGGAGCGGGAGCTGTTTAGGAATCTATGGCCGTACAAAGAGCCTGTGGATACCTGAGATTGGACAATCCAGCATCGAGCGTAATTCCAAGTGGCCCGGTTTCGGGCATATGTGATGCGAGGGGCGTAACCTGGAATTAGGATTGTAGATTGAGCTCTCGGGCCTAGTGATATTTGCAGCGGGTGACTGTATATTCCGAACATTTGCCTCTTGACTGGAGTAACTCTGCCTTGATCAAAGATATAACACGTGTATTGTTAAATGATACACCCATGATCTCGCGTATCCGTAGGGAGGCAGCGTACTAAAAGTGCATGGCTTTGACTGCTGCTACTGGTTAGTGTGCTGGGTCCAATGGACGGACAGGCGATCCAGGCCAAATGGAAGGTCCTTGCTGCAAGCCCACTCAAGGCCTTCATAATAAACTGGGTGGGCGGAGCGAGTTACACAGGTTCTGCAGGTCATCTTCGTAACCAGTAAGGACATAATTTGTCCTATTGCACGAGGATATTGAGGTTTCGGCGTCCAAAAGCCTTGATACTTGGCGAGGAGTGTCATATCGTCTCCCTGGCTGTTGGGACTTGGTCGGGGATAGTGTGAAGCGGTGGACCGCAAGCAAGATAAAATCGGTCGGACTGCGCTCTTTCACCCTGTTTTGCTGGCCACCAGAAGACAGTCATTCCTCAGCTCATTATGGTAGCCGGGAAATTGATATCGAGGCCTGTGCCTGTCAGTCATCAAGCAGTTGTTCCCTTAACCTGGGATACCCCTGGACAAACCAACAGTGATCGCCATCATACCTGTGCAGGAATGACTTCATCGCCCACTGTAGACCAGGTTTTAAATAGACACTGCTAGTACCGTCCAGGCCAGCGCAACCTTTCGCCTAAAGTAAATGTGTGACGTTGAACACAGCACTTCCATGCAAGGGCGAGAGTTGAGTTCCATGCCCGCTGCAGCAGCTGATCTACCACGACCAATGAGTTTAGCGAGATACGTCAGCGTGGGGATGAATGAGTGCAAACTTGGATATTGCGGCCCTTGCAGAGCAACCGGGCTGGCAGCTGTGCTTATCCCCATTATCCATTCCAGACAGCAGGTCTATGGCACCGCGCTGCGCCGAAGGATTGGTAGATGGCGAAGTGCACTAGCTTTCCTGCGTAATTTTGGCTGACAAACCATAGACGACACTGATTTACCTCATTGCTCGTGGTGGTACATCAAGGTGAGAATAATGGCCCCGAGAGCCAGCATCCAACAGCTCGGCGCGAAGGCATCTGATATACTCCCGCTCCCGTGCGTCTCAGTCCAACCTATAGCGAATATGAGAGATCCGACTCCAATGATGCCTTCTATCGCTGCAATCCTGGCCCATGATAGAGTCTCAATAAAGGCAAGGCACCATCCTTCGCGTAGGTGGTCATTGGGCCCCAACGAGAGGAAGTTGTCCCGTTTCGGGACAGTATCGCGGTGAAACAGCTTTGACCCCGCATGGTCTGGATTTTCGAGAAAGTGCATCAAGGCTTGTCGGGGAATTGGAGGGTCTACATGCGCGGGGCGAGGGGAGTATTCGTAATCGACAGCGAGTTTGCAGCCTGTTTCGCATGACGCGCGGCCACATTGAGGCCAGTCCTCCTCGGCCTTGCAATTGAGTGCTATCTTGTCGCTGTGGTAGATGTAGAACTGGAGTCAAATGGTTAGATGCTCGATTAAGCAGGTGGGTCTCAATGGTAGCTCACCTGTTTCCATTCTATGTGTGAAAGGCTGCGCAGTCGTATCCATTTCCAGTGTTTCCGAGCGGCATTGTAGACGTGGCCCATGCTCCGGTACAATTGCTCGTCTGTTGTCGTATTTTGGATGTCCAAGTGGACGAGTCGGTCTTTCCTTCTATATGACGGTATCGCAAGGAGTAGGTATTTTGCGTCGGCCGCCCTTGTCTGAGCGGTGTTGCCAGACTGTGGAAGGGCATGCGGCGTTGTTATATTGTGGGACTTCCCACCCGCTCTAAACACTTTACGAAACAGCATAGTTATCGCCTGGGAAAATTGAGCAAGTAGTGTTGGTTTTGGTGTGACCACAGATGTTGACCCGCTGTTACTTATTTGAGCTTGATTTAGCTGGTGAACCCAGTCAGTCGCTGCACCGGGAAACATCTCTCTAACCGTCTCAGTGAATGTACGTTGGCAATGTTGCTGCAGGACCAATTAGTGAAATCACCACTACACAACGTCTCTCGACAAAACTCACGCATGTCCATGTCAACCGTCCGGAGCCACGGGGGTTGTGTGATCGAAACAAACGCTCCAGAAGCGTCTCAAGAAATGTTCTTACTAGAAAAAGGCCAACAGTTGCAGATGACCTGGGAATGGGTGACACTACAACGCCCAAAGACCGCCCTCGTGCGCTATACATCCAATCAACGTAAAGTTCATTCGGTTCCCCGACGATTAATCCTTGGATTGAACTTTCAGCGTAGGGTTGACTCGTCAATGATGCGGCAAGATATATCAGGAACTCTGTCACCAGTTCAAATTCTTTGGTTGCGGCGAGGTTGTTGACGCGGCCCAGCAGCTCCAATGATGCTTTCGCGATCAATTCGGCTCCTATCAGCGCCATGGTACCTTGACCGAGCTCGCCTGCAATCTCAGGAGAGATAGGATTGCTATGAGGAACGAGTGTCGCCTCATTGCACACTCCCAAAGCCAGAATTACACACAGCGAGCCCGGATCAATTGCTTCCCCTTTGGATTGAAGATGCTTTGTCATTTGCACACTCCAATGCGACTCTATGAAATCCCACAGCGGAATCCCCAGTGTTTTGTATTGCCTCTCATAGGCATTTAGGAGGACCTCAAAATTGTCCGAAAGCAAGCGCTCCTCATCGTGGATTTCATCCGCGTCCACTCTACTGAATGGCTGCAAATTCAAGGTCGAGTCCTCGCGACAACAGGTATGAGTTAATCCAAGAGCGTCAAATGTGATCAGCCTTAGCACGGACCGCACAACTTGTGCTGGAGATCCCCCATGATTTATGGCGTTCAACAGTATAATCTCGTAGACGCCTTTCACCAGGTCATGCATGTAGGATTCCTCCCTTATGTCTTCCCTAGTAGACAGGAGCTCGATGGTTCCACGTACGTGGCGTAGAGCTACGGCGAGTGGAGTGCAGCCACCGGTAGAGCAATGACAGATGCAATGGTCTGTTACCGGGGACCTAAAAGAGGATCCCACCAGCAAGCGGCTTGAATCATGAAGATCATGAATAGATTTGTATACCTCATCAAGAGCTTCGCCAAGGAGCTTGCTGAGTCGCCGTTTCTCATAGCACATTGCGGTAAATTTGTGCATGAGATTGAGGCAGATATGATGACACACGGAGGTTGAATTACTTGAGATGACCTTTTGGACATCTGCACCATGATCAATCAACCATTCGGCCCGACTTAGTGACGCTTGAAGAGGGGATCCGACATTCCAGGCCACCAGAGGAGTGTGGCCAAACTGATCCGGGACGTCAATCTCGCGGAATCCAGCTCCCCATAACCCCTCCATATGACGAGGGCTTAGTGCGGGTGCATGAAACACTGACTGCACATGTGTGACTCCGTGATGGTACGAACGAATCTTGAACCCGTGTTGACTGAATAGACTGCACAATGGCAACAGGCTGATGTCTGGTAGCGTCCAGGGCAATAATCCCAGCTGCTTGACGTCCTCGGGTGGTAGGACCTCAAAGGCGAGGTCACGTAGGTACTGCCGTCGCTTAACAAGCTCCTCGATGAGGAAGTTACTCATACTGCTTCCACTGGATACAGAGATTATCGCGGATGTTATAGGAATACCCAGCCTGAGTAACGATATAACCGATTCGACGGAGTCGAGCCGTGCGGCGTGAGCCATGACAAGGAGCATCAAGGCCGGTTTTCTTCGCAGATCAGGCCAGGCGTCTAGAATACGCCCAAGTCTCGCCGGATCACCTGCTGCGGTGTAACATAATGCGCCTTTGAGATTGTCAGGTATTTTGAACGAACGGTTCAGTTTCGCCCTACGTCCTGGTTTAGGCCCGTTCTCGTCATATATCGCGAATTATTGGAGACGCTTCTGGATCTCTGCATGAAGTTCCTGGGCTCCCACGTGCCTCCCTGACTGGAGCGGGGTTTCAAGAGTTTCCTGACCCACGCTGTGCACGTTCCCAGCGGGATATTTGCTGGGGGTAGATTCTGAGTCCGCTAATGCGTTCGACTGAGGTGTAGAATCAAGGGCGCTCTGGATGGTGTGAATCGGACAGCCTGTCAGGTCAGACGGAGACCTAAAGGGAGGAGCCTTTTAGCGTACCTTTTGTATGGCGAACCGACAGGAGCTTAACGCTCTCCGGCATTGAAAGCTTTTGCGCAACCAAACCGCAGGATTCGTGGCAGTCGGAGAAAAATTCGACCATCTCACGCATTCTCTCCCCGGGACCGCGCGCGAGTAAGATGGCTAAGGGATGATTCTGTCCATCAGCGCCGAGATCATATAGACCACAGCCCATCTCAATGAGGAAAAGCAGCAGTTGAAACTGATATAATACTTCGGCAGCCGTAAGAGGAGTGATGGAGCAAACGACCTGATATATTTAGCCGTAGAGCTACTGGTGGAACTGATACAACGTACGCCGAGTAGAGATCTTCCATCGTATTGCTCGTCCGTTGGTTGCGACTCCGATGCAGCGAACGCTTGGCGTAACTCCTGAAGGATTTTCGTCGAAAAAGAAGCAACTTCAGTGTCGGTGGCTCCCCAAGGTGGCATGCGTTGGAGAATGCCAAAAGCACCAGATCCATTAGGCACACGTCGCTTGATAGCTAAATGAAAAGACCACCCCGCAGCTGAGGAGCGTAGAGTGCCCTGTATCAGCCTATTAAGCCATTCCCTATGGAACCGAACTACTCTGACCGAGTTTGACCCTTCGGGTTCCTCATAGAACACACAGGACGGGAGATGATGGTTTGATTGAAGGCGACCTTGGGGATAGACCCGGGTGGGACAGACGCAGGCTGTAACCAACATTGCTCCCCCGTCAACGGCCAAGGTGTCACCAAGCAGGCTACCAGAGCGCCGAATAAGACTGCCATCGCTGGTACCAGGTGGAACGCTCGGACGTTTGATTTGGGGACTGTTCTCATCCAACATGGCAGGGAGCGTGGTAGCCGATGGTAATGTATGTGGAGCCAAATTGAAGCGATCGAGTTAGTTTGATGATGAGTGGGATCGCGAAGAGAAAAGGTGGCCGTGGTCGGCGGCAACGTCAGCCAGACAAGGCTCCCAAGGCTCACATGCTGCTATTCTTAGCGCGGGGCACCTGCATACAGGCATCCAATGATCACAGGAGAAGACCAGAGTACAACCTCAGTATGTGCAGACGCTCAGAGCGCGTGACAGACGAAGTGAGATTGGATTGAAGCCGGAATTCAGCCTCAACTGCGTTGGCCCGACGGTCGCAGGGGATGCGAAGCAGCATAGGTCGCTCCCTCCCCACGAAGCAAACCGCGGCGAATAGACCCCAAAGACATCTCGTTTTTGAATCCCACTCTGTACCTATACGATGAATTGAATTTGGTACTATAATCATTTCAATCAATACCCTGTCATCGCGCTCGCCAGGAACGGCACCAGCCCGTGCTTGGCACTGTCCTTATCGGACCCCGGGAGGCTCAGCCGCGACGGTGCGAACATGCAGACGCCGCAATAATTCGCGGCTCAAACGCCAAGCGGAACGACGAAATTGTGTCTGAGAGAAAAGATCAGGATGACCCACCGCGGAGAGGAGTCATTACTCCGGCGGTATCAAAGTCGGTTTTCTTGGCCCTCATTGCGCCGGTGTACCACCGTGAGTCAGGGTGGGGCGCGTTGGGGCAATACGAGGACCATATAAACACCGGACAATCCCAGGAAAAATAGTCCCAGCGGCAACCTTAGTGATCCTCCGACATCTCCATTCCGCAGCCATCTCAACCGACATGGCGTTCCCAACTACCCCGACTACCGCGCGCCTAATCGAAGTCGCCGAGGTAGCCTTCATCAATGCGCAGATCCAGGGTGCCCGGCAGTTATTTCCCAAGGATGGATTCCTCGCTGAGCCTATTGGCGGTGGAGTGGCTGCCGTCACCAAGCCATCTTTTGGGAGGAAGCTGAACCATGTCGCCGGCTTTGGAATGGATGGCCCTGTCACGGATAAGGACCTTGGGACCATCCAGCGGCTTTACGAGAAAATTGGGGTCCCGCCGGAGATTAATCTGTGTCCTTTTGCGCATCCCAGCGCTTCGGAGGTGCTCAAAGCACGCGGGTATCAGATCTGTGCCGAGATGAATGTCTACGCTATATCCTTGCCGGACTACAAGACCGAGAGCGAAGATGGTGCTGCGGCAAGTGGTCGTCAGCCAAGCGATAACGCGAGCGAGATCATTATTTCCCATGTCTCGCCGGAGGAACATAGCACATTCATCAAACTGTCGTCTGCTGGCTTCCAAGCCGGAAACCCCGAATCAGATCTCTTCCACACACTCGCTGCGACAGCAACAATCCGCCCCGATACAACACTCTACTTCGCCAGAATCAATGGTCAGATTGCGGGAACAGGTGGGATGGCGCTGCTTGATACATCATTAGGTCGAGTGGCGGAGCTCTACATCGACAGCACGGTTCCTGACTTTCGAGGAAAGGGTATTCAGTCAGCCCTGCTGAAAGCTCGACTGGCGGAGGCGAAGAACAGTGGGTGTGAGCTAGCGGCAGTTACGACGTGGCCTACTGGAACGAGTGCGAGGAATGTCGAGCGGGCGGGGTTTAGATTGGCGTATAAAAAAGATGTATATACTATTTAGAAGCAATGGAATTCTCAAGTTAACACCAAGTCTAAGGCTAGCTCGTAAGGGATCGTTGCATTCGACCAACAGCACATTCAATTTCCCAACGTTTCCCAGTGCCATAAAGGGGCTATTCCTGCTTGGCTTAAAGATTAAAATGTACAATATAGCAAAGAGTCAGCTGGCCAGGCATCTGCTCACACATCTGGCCAGGCATCCTAGCCTTAGCCTGAGGGATATATGCTCATAATGCTTCTACAGAGACAGATTCCCTTGACAACTACATCGTCCAATCAAGCCTTCCAGGTTGCGGCGATCTGTCCTATCTGGTGATCGGTCTGATACGCATCGCACGGTCCCTAGTATAACTGCCTTTTAGATCGCCTGAGCTGCTGGCGTCCTGCTACACAGCTGACTTCCGAAATATATGAGCCCCACCAAACAGTCCAACTAGAACATTTCGCAGGTGAGAAATTGTGAGCTGCTCGTATACTTCTGCAATCCATATGTGTAGCTGGGCGCATCGCCGCGAAACAGCGGGAGTACCTGGTCTTGGAGAGAACTGGTGTGCTGAGCGCGTTGTGGGATGACAAGACGCAGTACCTCTCATCGTGGTAGGAACACTCATAGAGAGGTATATCCAACTCCTTGCCCGTAGTCCTCTCGACCGCTCCCCTCAAGGTAGCAAACCTAGTCCTCCGTTGCCTCCCCTGGACGCCAAGAACAAGGCTTAGCACCCCGTGACACACTAGGCCCTTGGAGTAGGACCTGAGCCCCATGCCATGTCCAATCCATCCTCTTGATATATTCCGCCCCGTCTCCATCATCCCATATCAGACATGAGCTCCCAAGACCCCTTCCAGCGTTTCAGCTTTGAAACAGCGGGACACATCATGCACTATCTAGATCCTCAGACCGTGATCCGTAGTGAGCGCGTCAGCAAGGGCTGGAAGGATTTTATACGAGCATGGATCGTATCGTCGGGGTTCTCTAACAACTTTGAACACCTGAAGGACACTACCGAAGAGCCTGTAAAGCGCGTTCAAAAGTTCAAGGAATTAGGTACGCGCCAGCCTCACTAGTTCCACCGTTCCTAACACGCTCGCAGCCGCCATCGAAGCCAATCTCGAATACGGCAAGCCAACAAGCGTGCGCAAGATTGAGGCGCGCGATGGTCTTCTGGTAGCAGGCAACTATGCGGTATGGCGCTCTGGCGGTGACTTCCACTGGCAGCGGCTGGACTTCAAAGAAGACGGGTCGCTCTTTCCTGTTCAAAAATTACACTGTGAGCCGCTAGCCCACCGCTGCCGAAGTTTTCTACTCAATGCGTACGGATACCTTGTCATTGAGCGCCGCGAGCTTTTGCCCAGCTATCCGAATATGAGGTAGTGTACCAAGTCTGTCTTTCCTCAGTGGGGTGATCATTCGACGTGAGCTGACCTATCTCGCTTGCAGCATCGACGTGTACTCCCTCGAAGAAGATCGAAAGCTACATACACTCAACGAGCCAGACGGACTCGATCCGCGGATTACAGGCGTCCCCCTTGCGCTCGGCGCGCAGCGGATATACTTTCGTCTCAGTAATGCAATCCAGGCATACGACCTGTTCACAGGAGCCCAGCTATACACAGCTCAATTCGCAGGGAACAGCCACAGTACTCCGGGAAGGCCTTTCGCAATCTACTGGGACCATTACACTCGCGGCTTCGCGCTTCTGCACGACGGACAGCAAGAGCTTCTCCCCGTCCTGTGGAACCGAGTCGTGCATATAATCAAGGGCGAGGACGGAACGCTCGTGCAGGAGATTACTGTTGATTCATGGCGGTTTCCGTACATTGTCGTTGCCCCTAGCCAGAAAGAGTTCGCCGTCGTGAGTGTGCGCAATGAGCCGAAAATAGCAATGGAAATGAGGATGCAGCGCTTTTCCCGCGGAGCAGATGGCCTATTCGCCGAGTTTCTGCAATCGACGGAACATGTTTTCTTGGATTTCAGGTACACGGGCCACAACATCGTCGCCATAGATCCCTTCCGGCATCTCGCCGCAATCCCGTCCGTAGCCAGGGGTATACCCGAGATATCCAGACTCGTGAGCGGCAATTTCGAGTCCGTTTTTATTCCAGACGATCCCAACGACACCCGCGCGATCGAGACCTTGTGTCGTGGCACCCTAAATGAGATAACGCTGCCACCCAAATACAGACATCACAAAAAGCGACGTCCGTTTGTTTTTAATGACAAATACCGCGAGAGTGAGATGCGGTTCGTGGATGGGGATCGGCTTCTTTATCGTACTACGCATTGCGGTAGGAAACCGGATGCATATTATCTGTTTGACTTTAGACTGAGAACGAGGGGGAATTCGTTCCCCTTATCGAAATAGCGTGGAAGTCACGTGTAAGTTGGACAAAGCGTTCTGTCGAGTTGGAGTCGTGGCGATGGCCGGGTTTACTCTGGGAGTTGGCACATCTGCTCAAACACGCTACTGGACTAAATCTGGAGGCATTACGGGTTCATGAGACTCCGCAAACCGTCTCGATTATCTGCCCCGACAAAGGGCCGATTTGCTGCGCGTCACTGGGTGGCCTGCCAGATGTGGTTAATATGCCAGCTGTGGCCTGTCACGGGTTCGCGGGTCCCCCACGCCGCTGCTCACCGACTCACCGATATCCCACCATCCCTTGTCTTCGACCCCTCCTCCCCTTCACCATTTAAGGTAACCAGGAAGCTCATTCGGCCTCGCTTTTTTTTTTTTTCTCGGCTATACAACGAAGACTCAGATGCCTCTGCCATATGGGAATACTCGAGATTACCACACCACGTCGCTTGTCGACACAGGAAACCAGAATAGGCGGCTATCGTTCTCCTTCGTAAGTCGGTGAGCCAGAACATCACCGCTAAATGCTAAGGACAGCCAATACTTTAGATTCAACCAAAGTTCACCAAGGATGCCGTGAGCAGCTCTCGCCGAGGAAGCCTGGACCCGACACACTCGGAACCGAAGCGCTTCCTCATTCCGACAAACAAAACCCTCCAAGAGCTTTTAGCTCAGGAAGACACTGATCGCGACTGGAAAATCACCATCGAAGATGACGGCCCCAAAGCGCTTCGCCTCGGGTCAATCGGTTCGGATGGCGTCCGTCGGTACGACATTCGTGGGACGTATGCGCTCTCCAACCTTCTCCAGGAACTGAGCATCGCGAATCTAGACTCGAAGACGTCCTTGCTTCTTGATGAAGCGCGGCTGTACGAGAACCCGGTTGACAGGTTGTCGCGCCTGATCAAGACGGTGTTTTGGGACAATCTCACTCGCCGCATTGATAGCACGAATATTGCTCGTGTGGCGAGGGATCCTAAGGATTGGACTGAGAAGCCCCGAGGAAGAGTATACGTACCCCCCGGTGCCCCGGAACAGTTCGAGTACTACTCCACCTACGCCAAGGACCACCCAGAGGCCGATCTCGAAGTGTGTCTATTACCCGACGAGATTACCGATGCTTACGTGCGAAACTTGAACAAGGCCCCTGGCCTGCTTGCCTTGGCAGTTGAAACCACTGTCAACCCCGAGACGAAGAAGAAAGAGTTCCGCGGCTTGCCATTTGTTGTCCCCGGCGCAAGATTCAACGAACTGTATGGCTGGGATAGCTACTTTATCGTGCTCGGTCTTCTGCGTAGTGGACGCGAGGACCTCGCCCGATCAACGATTCTCAACTTTGCATTTTGCATTGAACACTACGGAAAAGTGTTTAACGCGAACAGGACGTATTACCTCGGCCGATCACAGCCACCCTTCCTGACTGACATGGCGCTGAGCACATACGAGCACACCAAAGAGGAGCCCTGGGCACTGGATTTGCTCCGCACTGCTACACAGGCAGCCATCAAGGAGTACTACACTGTCTGGACGGCTGCTCCTCGGATTGACCCCCTTACTGGCTTGTCCCGCTACAGGGCAAGTGGCCTCGGTGTGCCCCCGGAGACAGAGAAATCGCATTTTGCACAAGTATTGAAGCCATACGCCGCGAAACACATTCTCAGCATGGAGGAGTTTATCGAAGCCTACAACTACGGTGTCATCAAAGAACCAGAGCTGGACGAGTACTTCCTCCACGACCGATCACTCCGCGAATCTGGCCACGACACGTCTTATCGTCTGGAGCACGTCTGTGCGGACCTCGTGACTGTTGACCTGAACTCTTTGCTCTACAAGTACGAGACAGACATCTCCCACATCATCCGAACATTCTTCAACGACAACTTCCCCGTCGCCTCCGGCTTCGGCAAAACCCCCCACGAAACCTCCGCAACCTGGGACCGCCGGGCCCGATTCCGCAAGGCCCAAATGAACAAGTACCTCTGGAACGACGAGGTCTCCATGTACCTCGATTACAACACCAAGACGCAACGCCAAATGCCCTACGAAAGCGTGACCACCCTCTGGCCTCTCTGGGCGCGTTGCGCGAGCCCCGCTCAAGCCGCAGCGATTGTGAACAACACCCTGTCCAAATTCGAACACTACGGCGGCCTCGCCGCGTGCACCGAGTCCTCCCGCGGACCCATCTCGCTCGAGCGCCCAAACCGCCAATGGGACTACCCCTACGGCTGGGCGCCGCACCAGATCCTCGCGTGGCGCGGTCTACAGAACTACGGGTACGAAGAGGACGCGCAGCGATTAGCATACAAGTGGCTGCACATGATGACACGGGCATTCGTCGAGTTTAACGGCGTTGTTGTCGAGAAATATGACGTTACACAGCCGGATGGGCCGCACAAGGTTGACGCGGAGTATGGGAATCAGGGGGCGGACTTTCGAGGCTTTTCGAGGGAAGGCTTTGGGTGGGCGAATGCGAGTTATCTGGTGGGACTTGATTTGATGAATACGCATATGCGCAGGGCGTTGGGGGTTTGTGTGCCGTTTGAGAAGTTGGAGGGGTCTCTGTAGTCATGTCAGACATGCATCTTTTGAGAGGAAGTTATACAAGGAGAGAATAGACATTACTTACCGGATGGAACCGTAATGAGTCCAAGTTAATGTTCCCGTTTGTTTGGAAAGCAATCTTAATGGGACTCGCCGTTCAAATCACGTTTCAAAAAAGCCACATGAAATTTTAAGAAAAGGGCCAAGTATAAGGAATATAGCGGGAAGTATTTCTGGACGATATGCCCATAAACCACATCTCGTTCAATCGATTGACTTCTACCATAACCATTCCCACCGGACCGCAACCCTAAGACCGGAGCTCGGCCGGTCTTCGCTCCTCAAAGCAAAGCACGTCGTCCCTCCCATTCATTTCAGTGCCCAAACGTCTCTCCTGTGCTACCTTGTAACCTTCACGCGTTCCGGAACAGAGCAATGTTCTCATTAAAAACATTCGCATTATCCGCGAAATTGGCAACACTCTGCCCGCCAATGTCGACCATGCTCGTGACGCCGACAGTGTTCAGATTGTAAATGGAGATGGAGGAGTCTCCTTCGATGCTCAGGATCGAGTTCTGGCATGTCTCGGGTGAGGATGGAGGTGCGCATGCTGATGATGTTGTTAGTGATTGCGAACTGTTATGGGGATCGCTGTTCAAGTCAAAGGAAGGAGGGCATATAGAGAGAGAGAGAAAGAGAGGGAAAGGTAAACAGGGTGTACTTACTGGCATCATTATTGATAAAGAATGAGTAGAGCCCAGCACCATAGACAAGGATATCCTTCGAGTCTACAACGCGGAGACCCCATCCATCAGCGCACCGGCCTTCCTTGCCTGCGCAGGATTCTGCGAAGTCAGGGTCGTGAAGAGATTCGACAGGTGGGAAGGGCAGAGTAGCGTCGGGGTTGGGTTGATAGTATCTGGCAGGAGTGGATTCCAAGTTAGAAGCTGGTTTACCAACAGGGGCTTCAATGAACTTACGCGGTCTCCGTCTGAATTTGGCCCATGTAGATCTTTTGCGTGTTGACGAATTGGTATTCGTACAACACGTTGTGCTCGACCGAAGTGCCGGACCTGGAAGCAACGGTAAGCGGGGACCCAGGTAAACGGGACAGGGGACCCTGAACAGGGAGGAAGGGGCAGCAGGAACTTACAGCCAGATGTTTCCCTCGGCACTCTCGACGAGTAACCCACGACCGCTGTAAATCGTAATCTGGCCATCGCCGTCAATGTCACTGCAACAGTCAGTAAAGAATCCCTACGAACAAGAATAGGACGACAAACTGATCAGCCACCCAAAGCCAGGTGTTCTCCATATAGATCCCGGAGGCCCCTTCGGTAATATGCATCAGCATATACGCGACAATGCACTGCGTCCTGGGCTGGTTGGGCGGGATCGGTGTATCCCTCGACACGAGACACTGCTCAGTCTGCTGAAGAGAACCCGTGAATCCTCCAATCCGAATATGGACCTCCCACATGCCCGAGGGCTCGTCAGCTGGGGACGCAAGGTTCCACTGAACGAGAATGGCGCCGGCTTGCGGTCCGCGCGTGCTGAGGATCATATCAGACCACTCGACCCTGCCCGTCTCGCCGACTTCGCCGACCTGCACCACTGGCTGGGGATTCTCCATGTCGTTGAAGAAGTCGCCGCTGGAAATGATGACTGGGAGTGCTTCGCCGATGATTCGAGAGCCCGCGGGGATTTTCAGCGTCTCGGTGACAACGTACATGCCTGCGTCCACGTAGAGAATCTTGTTAGACGCCGCGGCTTCGTTGATTGCTGCCTGCAACGCTGCTGTATCATCCGTTTGGCCATCGCCGGTTGCACCGCTTGCTCGGGCACTCAGGAACGAGGAAGCGCTCTCGGATTGATATGTCGGGCGAGATTGCTCATAGTATCTGTTTCCCTGGACGAGACTGGCGGGTCTGGCGTTGGCAATAAACGTGTCCGCAAAGCTTGTGGGCCCATCAGGAAGGTAACTGTGGCCTTGGCCCCAAGCCTCGATGACAGAGTTGGAGCCCTGAAGCAGAGTCGTTCCATTCCCTCCAACAACAACGGGCACATTCTGAATGTCAATATTCTCGAGAATGACGCTCCCCGCAGTAGCTGGCTGCGAGGTTGAATCACGGACCGTTTGGATACCAACCTGGACGTTGTTGAATGAACTATCCAAAACAACGATTGAACCGACTGCCTGTTGATCATGGCCTCCTTCGGTAATGTCGATTCCAACCTCGCAGTCGTTGATGTTGATGTTCTTGTAGGTCCAGCCCCAGTCCCAGAAGTGGCTGATGGCAGTGGCAGCATTGTTAAAGGTCAAGTTCCGCAGAGTAAACTGCTGGTTGCCCAGCGCGGCGCCAATGTTTCCACCATTGAACACAAGATCAGCCATGAAACCGCCCGAGCCTGGTTCATATCTGTTAGCCCTATCCTGGCTCAAATATGGGCCGTGGGGAAATGTAGCATACCACTTTCACAGAAAACACCCTGGTGCCTATTGTTCGGCGCATCACTCATCTCAAAGACCATGTTTTGGAGACTTGTTGCCTGTGCGGTGGGCCAATGGATACCGCTCACTTCATTCCCCGCAGGGATATCTGTAGTATCCAGAACCAGGTTACGAACTGTTCTGAAAAACACAGTGGTCGAGATCCAATTCAGGTCAGATGTAAAGTAGGGGTTGGAGTCGATCAAAGACCCGCCCTGGAACTTGGCAGAGCCCTTGATAACGGGGAGATCGTTGGCGTCTCCGATGATATGCGTCAAGTAATAGTCGAAGATCGGAGCCGAGATGATGTATGTTCCGGGCGGGAAGTACACCAGCGCCGGCATGGTCGTGTCTCCAAGGCACCCCTGGCCGCAACGAGGGCCTGTTGCAATGGCAGATTGGATTGCGGCGGTATCATCCGTGACACCATCACCTAAACTAGTTCAGTACATCGCGTAACATGAAAGGTACACTGCATACCTTTGGCACCAAAGTCCTTCACGTTCCGAAACACCTCGTAACCATCCGGGGCATAGGGTGCGACACCCTGGTGGTCAATCGACTCCATCCAGTAAGAGCCAGCTGCAGGTGCCTGCCTTTTGCTCATGGCATGTGACGCTTCGTAGTCCACAGCCACGCTGCCGCCTTGTAGGGCAGCATGTTCCCTTGCGGTCACACCAGGCCGTGGGTGCAAAACATATGAACTGGCGGATAGCGCCAGTGGCACGAGAAGTAAAGGACTAGGGCGAACCATGGTCAATTTAGTCGAAGAGTCAAGGTGAGCTGCGTGGTTGAGTACGGGCAGTGCGAGGTGTTTGGCTCTGCCTTGGGGTTGACCTGGGGTGCGCTCAAATGCTTTTATATATTTCTGTCGACACTACGGCCAAAGTGAATCGGACCAGGGGAGGTTCATCACCTCCATTCTTCTGTGTCTCCCGAGTCTTTCATGCCTCACGATCCTATACCCGACAGTCCGCGTGAAGGATGAAGTCAGTCCCAGTGTCTAATGACTGTCCCGGCTGCCTCGCCCGAAGCCCGAAACGCAGCCTCCCGAATTACTCTGTATTCTGGGCCTATCAGCGTTGCACGGAAGTCGGAAACCTTGTTATATTACCCCCGCCGTTCCTGAGACGGCGGACTCAAACCGAGTTAGCGACGACCTTGGCGCGCGCCCTTACAGACCAAAGTTTGTCCGTCACTCCCCGCCTTTGAGGATGATGCATTCCCTAGACATCCGGAGCTTGCAAGCACTCCCGGTGTACTTGAAAAAAAAAAAAAAAAAAAGTTGGCATGAATTCACACCAGATGGTGGTTGGGAGTGCTAACAAGGCATACTCAACTACGAAGACAGTGCAAACCCACCTTATGCTCTCAATACGAAAACTCGAAGCAAAATTATATCTATACCAGGTCCCATATTCTCTTCAGGTAGACCAGAATTGCCGCCTTTCAAAGACCTAAGCTGGTTTAAGCCACAAACAGCTCTTATCCGCGCTTCCGCGAGGATGTCTCCAAGCCAAGACACGTAGATTAAAAGGGTGATGCGGAGGATCTTCATCTCCGTATTCTCCTGGAAGCTAGCGAGATTGCGGGGTTACATTTGCCAGTCACCCACGTATTTTGCCCCGCAAAGACTCCATGCACGCTCCTTGCCTGCAGAAGTTGAGTACATTCTCGCCCCAGACACTGACATCTTCGCCGACGGGCCGCAAATTTCTCTGCGCCGGACCTCAGGCGTTGGACACGGAATACCAGGTTGGTGACGATTTCAATTCGAATCCCTGTACATACCTACCCAGCTCCCCACTGGACACGATCGCTCCGGTTGATTTGGTAGAAGGCCATACGTCATACCGGCAAGCGCCGCGACATCCCGCGAGTCCCCCGGTTCTGCACCATCCCACGTGGCGTGTGCATGGAAATCGTCCCTGAGCTGAGGTCATGCTCGTCGGTGTGCCAGGGGTTCATGCCTCACGCGCAGGATAAGTCCCCAGGAGACAATACCTCCTACCCTGGTTCCGTCAACCTTCCCATCGCGGCGTTTGTAGGGTTGATGATGACAGAGGCGTATACCATTGTTGACATTCGACGAGATGTTACGAAGCGCCAAACAAAGACTGCAATGGGCCACTGCCTCTCCAATACGAGGAGCACTGCTTTGCTTATGTTATTTTAACGGCTAAGTGTCCTAGGAGTAGGCTTGAAAGACCAGCTGGTGAGGATGGATATGCCGTACGGGTGGGAAATCTCGCCACTACTGGGCTTCAGCCAGAAGAGTGACTTTAGCTAGGAAAGGGCCATCTGGTGCAGGTCCAGCAATGTCCCTTGCTGTGTGGCGGTATGGTGTGTCATGCAGCAACACTTCCTGGCGGCGTCATCGATACATGAGCTTTGGTCGTGCGACAGTCATATTATCGAAGGAAGCATTAATGACGCTACCAGTACCAGTCTCCACTGCGTCTAATATATCCTCTCATCTCGGCTCTTATTCGTTCATCGTGCACGGACGTGACCGCGGTGTCTGAGGCCCACCTGCTTCCCGAAAATCCGCGCCTGTACATGAAAGACTCCGACCCTCTCGCTGATCGTCCGGGAAGATTCTTCACTACTGCTTCGAGAAGGAATCCTGCAGAAAACAAGGAATAGTTGTCCAGGTATCATTCCTGCGATGCTAAAGGGCTCTGGGGTTCCACCTTTTAGTTCTTCTTTGTTTCTGTGGGGCATCTTGAGCCATTCAGCCCTCCGGCATTCCGCGAACCCTGTCCAACCATCACCCCGCATTTCAGGCATATTGCAAACTACTTCTCCCACACGGTTTCAAGGAGAGGGGTGGGGGAGGAAGGCGCCGGGTAAGACTCACCTACCCCGGGGGCGAATGCAGGAACGCGCGTAAATATCAGGAGCGAGGGGAAACACCGCCGATCACCACTTTAGGAGGAAGGACAGTGCCTCAATTGTCCAGATGGAGGAGAATGAAGTCCTTGCCCTCCCGGCAGCGAGGTGTCATAGTCTCTACCAGATGACGAGGTTATACCAAGGGCCAAGCACTTATAAATACACCCTTCGTTTCCCCCTTCCTATGGCTTCGTTTAGAAAGAAACAATAAGTATCAAAGCTCATCATCCATCGTTTCCACAACGTCAAACGCGGAACATCACAATGCCACCAGTCCGGGCGATGGCTATGCGCGGATTGCTCCTATGCGCCTCGTCGGCTTTAGCTCAAGCTGCCTATGTTCTAAAGGAAGACTTTGGCACCCCCGCGGAATTCCTCGACAAGTTTGACTTTTTCACAGTGAGTACCTCAATGCGAAGTCAAGATGTGAGCCGCGCTAACCTCTCTGCTTGTAGGAACCGGACCCAACCCATGGCTTCGTGGAGTATGTTGACAAGGCGACTGCGGAAACCACAGGATTGGTGAACACCAATAATGACTTCGTGTACATGGGCGTGGACTCTACGACCATGGCGCCCCAGGACGGTCGGAAAAGCGTCAGGATCACCAGCAAAGGCGTATATAACCACGGCCTCGTCATCATCGATCTCACACACATGCCGGGGAATGCATGCGGATCTTGGCCAGCTTTGTGCGCACTGCCCTTTCTCTCACTACCTCTATCCTGACACACCGCCGCTAACCGTTGAGAGTATACAGTTGGATGGTTGGTCCCGACTGGCCAGCCGGAGGCGAAATCGACATCATCGAGGGCGTCAGCCTGCTGGACTACAATGCCGTAGCCCTGCACACAACAACGGGCTGCACCATCGACGACAGCGGCTTTACGGGCGATATCCAGACCACAAACTGCTACTACAGGGCACCAGAGCAAGCGAGCAATGTTGGCTGTGGCATCAAGATCCCGTCCCCGCAGTCGTTTGGAGACGGGTTCAATGCCGCCGGCGGCGGGGTCTATGCAACTGAGTGGACGAGCACTGGGTTTAAGACGTGGTTCTTCAACCGCGACGCTGTGCCCGCGGATATTACCGCAGGGAATCCGGATCCATCGAGCTGGCCAGTTCCGGACGCGGCATTTGCAGGGGACTGCAACTTTGAGCGACACTTTTGGGACATGCAGATTGTGTTTGATACCACGTTTTGCGGGGACTGGGCGGGGAATCCGGACGTCTGGGCCAATTCGGGTAATTGTGCAAGTCTGGCTCCGACCTGCCAGGAGTATGTGGCGAATAATCCGGCCGCGTTTGAGCAGTCGTACTGGGAGGTTGTTTCACTCAAGGTCTACGAGGACAGTAATAGTACGCAGACTGCGGCAGGAGGGGCATTTTCGTCTGCCCAGAGAAGTCGAGTCATGAGGAACCTGTCGGCTTGAGGATGTACTTTGCGATCACAGGTTTGTTTTTTTATGTATTGGTAACGATACGAAAGAGTCTTGGCTCTTGACATGTGATGATATTTCGTATGCTATGTACATCCCCTTATAAATCCCTTTAGGTGCATATTTCCTAAATATACCAGTAGGACTAAGCACATTTGCGAACTACCAGAAACCATGGCAGCACCAGGAGTTCCGTGGAATCACACAGCCAAAGGTGCGAACCACTGCCTGTATTCCTGTATCATGAGCTAACTAAAGAACAACAGTCGTGAGCTAGGTGTATCTCTAGTTTCTCCAAGCAACAGACTTCATAGGCACCGGCATAGTTGACCGAGTGGTTCAGCCGGCGTATTCCATCCAATATTTGACCACCCTATACAGAGCAGTCGCCACAATTATAACCAGTTTTACTCGCTGTGGCGATACATGCATGTCCTGGCACCGTTCTCAATCGGAGAATCCCCGCGACCCTATCCCCTCCCTCCGACGGGGGTCCAGGTTACCTAGTGAGTATATGGGATGATTCAACTGGGCTGGATAAGGTGGGGTCCGCTGTGAATGATAGTGTGAACTCTTAATATTACAATAGAGTAGACACTATGCGAAGGAGAGTCTATAGTCATATTTGGGGAAAGATATTGCCCTTGTGGCCTGTTTCTTCAGCCGGTTGTTCTTGCAAAAGCCGAAGCGCAGGCGACCATACTTCCTTGCAGGTAACAGGAGCCTAATGCCTGGACTTTCCCCACCTGGAGAGCTGTGGATAGATAGTACCTGTCTATAACGTCGTATTCGCGAGTTTGCGCTTTCCCTGGTTCGAGGAAATGTGGCCTGGTGAAGCAACGCATGTTCGGCTCTCTCGGCTATACTCGAGATGTCCTAACTCGAGTCGCTTTTAGTAGAGGTAAGGGATGTGGTTGACTTCAAGGATGACTTTGCCCCGGAATTTTTCCACCTCTTTGCCTCTGCCCTAATGATTAGGTGAAACGACGCTAGTAGTATCTCCATCCTCCGCGACATTCCGCCATTCCGCGGCGGGGCAATTCCAGGAAAGCCCCGGAACCTCAGTTCAAGAAAGGAGGAAATGACAGGGGCACAAGCAATAATGACAGGATTGCGGAGGACCCGCTCATTCCAATAAAGTTTCACATTATTGGTCCCATTCATGTCCTTCGACCAGGGCAAGTGCCGGCGTCATGCAGCAAGAAGTTAGACTAAGCGGAGTTCAGGGGACCACTATCCTTCAGCACGCGGCTTTTGCTTTGTGGGGTCTTTTAAGGGATGCGTTTTTGACGAGATGTGGGGTGGTCAATTGGCCACTAACCCCCTCCTAGATTGTTCACAGCGCTTGATATCTTCGGGAAGCTGCCCAAGCCGATCTTCCGCGTGTCAATCAGTTCACGGGACAAGCTGGGTTCCGTACGGTGTATTCATGGGGTGCGTTGCACTTCCTGGTCATATGCGGGGCATGCATGGTCGGGCGTTGTCTGGGGAAATTTAGTTCCAACCTTGGCAGCCAACTGGCCCGTCAAATCGGAAGAATCTCCGATACTGCATATCAATATCATCAACATCCTGAGGTGGAGGGGTCACTAGTCTCAAAAATGCCGACCATTATGCAATCGCTCCAAATTCAGGGTGTGGTGAGGGGTTCAGGGTAACCAGAAGCATGGCAACCCTTAATGGCATTAATGCCAGTCGCCTCTTTCGGCGAGTGCCTGGAGCAATATTTAAGGGGATGCTGCACCTGCTATTCTGAGAGATCTTGGTTGATACCAAACTTTCGCCAGACGACTTCCCACATTTCACTTTTCTCGTCCGCATCCCCTTGTCTAGTATCTCTTGCCTTGACCGGCGTGCATCATGCGCATCTTGGATATTCTGTCCGCCTTCCCGGCGCTCCTGCAGCTCGTCAATGCCCAGGGTGAATTCAATTTCCCGTGCGCTCCTCTGACGATTCAACGTTCCGATCCCATCGTGAATCCTGGCGCACCTGGCGGTCATACCCATGCGATCATCGGTGGCTCGGCCTTCAGCCGCAGCATGTCCAATGAGGCTGCTCCCAATGCGAGAGATACCACGTGCGCTATAGAGATCGACCGTTCCAACTATTGGCAGCCTCAGTTGTACCATATTCGATCTGATGGGCAGTTTGAGACTGTCCAATTCCAGGGATCTGTAAAGCCTTCCGCTCTCCTCCCCCTCCTCCTCGCCATATCCACCATCAACAATGGCAGAAGGTGCACTCCAAACTGACTCTGTATTCACTGTATACATAGGCTGCGTACTATCTCAACCGCGTCTGTGATTACGCTCCCGGAAAGACCTCCTGTGCTCGAGGCGAATATCCCCGGGCTCCTCCGGCTGGCCTCCGTATTCTCGCCGGCGATCCATTCCTGCGGTACGTACTCTATCATCTCGCTCTGCTACCTATGGCTCAGCTATGGTTTCGCTCTACTGATTGATCGACCGTCTGATTCCTCGTTATAGTTCCTACAACGATACGTTTGAGATGCGTGCTATGTCTCATGTCTGCTTGGCAGCGAGTGGGCCAAGCTCGGAGACTCATGCACTACCGACGCGCCCCTGCGCCCGCATTCGAGCGCAGTCATTCTTCCCGTCGTGCTGGGATGGGGCTAACCTCGATAGTCCCAACCATAAAAGCCATGTAAGTGTCTGAATACACCAACTGTCATATCATCCGGATTTCCTCTTCCTTTTCCTTTGATCCTTTTTGCCTCATCTGCCCTGCTCTGAAACATTCACGCTCACGGTATATTCCCGTCCATAGATGTCTTACCCCGCGATCGGCGACTACAACACCGGTGTCTGCCCCCAGTCCCACCCCATCGCCATCATCTCCATCTTCCTCGAGTTCTTCTACGACACCGCCCGGTACTCGGACTGGGAGAACCTAGTCTACGCAATGGGCGATCGAACCGGATACGGTCTGCACGCGGACTTCGTCAACGGATGGACCGACATCAACGCCCTGGGCAATGCGTTTAGGACCTGCTCTGGTGGAGATCTTACTCTCAATTCCCCCGGGTGCTCCATTACGAAGGGGAAGCTGATTCCCGCCGGACCTAAGAACCTTGAAGTCCCGGCACCGCAGGAGGATCTGGGGCTGCAGGCGCCTCTGAGGGCTCTTCCGGGGAATAACCCTGTTACGGGGAGTCCTAGCGATAGGGTTAATTAGGATCTGTGTGGCGCATGTGAGGGTGGCTGTGCTGAGGGGATTAGCATGGGCCGTGATGGGTAGCGTACGGTTTTATGCGCGCCACGATTGCCTAGTGTGTATGTAGCTTAACCAATGGTTCCTATTGTGCTTGCGCAATTGAAATGTGTTCTCGTTTAGGTGTCCGGTGAGAATTGGTGGCCAATATCAGAATACCAGGTGCCCTCTAAGATGTACATACTATCTTCTCCGGTGGGAGATACCGTAAGGCTTTATAAATGCATCATGACATATCTCACATGGCCAGGAATTGGCGTCTCCGAAAACTGCCGGGTGTTATTGGTTTTCTTGGGTACGTGACTCTCAAGAAATCCTTTACCCTAGAGGTTTCGTTACTCATCCAATGGCCCTCTGGTCTAGGTGTCACCGTTCAGTCTTGCAAGTAATTCTCCAGCGCGAAATTTCGGCGCTTACTTGCTACCGTCTGCACTTAGCTATTACAACACTTAATCCCGTTTTACTTAGGCCCTTCACTTTTTTTGGATCCTTGTTTCGCCCTTGAGGAGAACGTATTTAGATATTGCATTAGCTGTGTACATAATCTCCTAGCTTCATTATCATTTGGCCACAACTTAGAAGAAAGTTACCATATCAAGTCAGAAAGTCTGTCGCTACCAATCGATAGATTACTGCTAAGGGGGCTAGAAAGTGGGAATCAGCTCCCTCCAGGGAGCAAGCAGTTTCTTGATCACCTCTCGGTACCGAACCAGCCAAAGGGCACCTGCAGCGACGACATATGTTCCCACGGATATCACAATGAATGTGATTATGAAGGGGGTTCGAGATGCAGACGACTCATCACCAGGGTCAAATAGATGCATGCCGTAGAACGACTTGTGAAGGCTAAGGGTAAGCAACCAATTCGCAGACAGGGAGAGAAGCTAGCGGGAAGAGAAAAACGTACGGTGACGAAGCTCATTGGGAGATAAAAGATGGTGGCTACAGTGAACACTAGAATGTAGCGGTTCTGCAGGGCACTGTTCTCGGCCAGGCTAGTTCCCCTGGATGCCTCTCTAACTGAGGTGGCATTGAATAGCTACGCGCCTGTGAGTTAATCCTCCGCTATAAGGATGAGGATTGCATAAGCAATAAGGAGAGACTCACACCATCCCGAAGACTTTTTATCTCTTCATTGTTTCTCTCGATTCGATCCAGCAAGGGCTGGAAGAGGGCCTCGCTGTCGGCAACAAGACGAGCCAGGATTTTATCCAGTTGTTGCAGCTCTTGGGATCTCTCCACTAGATTATCCTCAGTCATGCCTTCCCGCATGGAGTCTATCACCTCGTGGGCTTTTTCTGCTATGCTCTTCACGTCCCGTACAGTCTCACTAACCCAATTCCGACATAGGCGAAGGGCCTGAAGAATGGTGAAATATTCCTCGGACTTGGAAAAATCGCCACTGTCGAACATAAGCTCCCGTCTTCTATCTGGAGTAAGCCGTTCGAGCTATGCGCGTGTTAGCGGAAGAAAAAAAAAAGGGGGGGGGATAGATTTGTTTGAGTGGACTCACAGAAATGCCAAAGCGGCTGTCGAGATTATCTAGTGAGCATGACCATTTTTTGGCAATGATCTCTAGACCCAAAGACACCTCGGCCAGGAACACGGCGACTCCTGTCAAAGAGCCGCAGCGGGACGACTGCAGCCTTTTCCTTAGACCATTCGCGGGATAATTAGAGTCGTGCGCATACCCAGCCTCATTATCTAACAAGGTGACGATCGTATACTGTGGAAGCCTGGTATGGGTTGTTGTACGCGCTGCAAGAGCATGTCGCATCTCAGACAGTTGGAATTCCCGGTCATTACCAGCACTTGTCGTGTATGGGATCACCGCGTGACCTCGCTCCAAGCGCAAGCCAGTCTCATGGGGATTCCCACGAGATCTTCTGTCGATCTCCTCATCAGCATCATCCATGTCCATCCAGCGGACTTGAAACACGAGTAACAGCTCCCCTGGCGAAAAGGCTTTGCAGCAGGAAATATTGTCTAGCTGTCCCCAACTGCTCGCATATCCAAGAACAAAGAGCACTCCCGATCTTTCTATTGTCCATACTGTGCCGAAGCCGGGGTTTGTCGTATAGTTCGTTACATCTGGATGATGGAGCTGCCACAAAATAAACGCAATAGCCTGAACAGGCAGCACATCAACTCGCCAAACTTCAATATGTCTACTGCCCATGCCTCGATTAGTGCTGATCCAGAGTATAGGGCACCTTATTTTCGTGTCTCACGTACAGGATGCGACCGTATAAGCTTTCCAGCCACGGGTTGTCGATTGCGGTATTTGGCTGCTTCTTGAAGATAAACTCTTGTAGCAAGTGACCATCCTAAAAACTACAATTAGCACTATCGCGCCGGGATCTAGGGCATTGTTGTCTACTAGTAACCCAGTGCATACCTTGTGCCTCTTATCTCTAACTACAGGATCCCCCTGCGAGTTATATTGCATCTCCAAGCTGGCAATTTCGAGAGATACCCGAGAAGAATACGGGAAGAGCCAGTTGAAGTATACGGAGTCCTCGTCAGAGATAGGGCAGTCACCCGATTCCTCAACGTTGGCCATTAGTTTCCTGGGCCACGCATGCATTAACCTCTCGATGCCATCCGTGAGAGCAAGGAGCACGGGGTGTGTGCTTTCGATCACGCCCTGGGCGACAGCAATCGGTGTGGCGGATATCTGGACAATATCTGTGTGTTTAGAGGTAGCATACAAGGCTCCTCTAATAAGCTCGCCCATGGTTTGCAGTCTCGGTTCGTCTGGGACTAATGATTGATACCATGCGTGAAGCTCACGGGCATCCCAATCGGATTCGCGGGGCGGAAACTCTAGAATCGCCTCTTTGGCGGTGGAGCTATGATCCAGCCGGCTCAGCTGTTCGCTGTGCCTTGCAAGTTCAGATTTTATCGAGTTGAGGGTTTCCGCGATGTCCTTGACCTCTTTGAATAATGCAAGGATTGGCCCCGTCGTGCTATCTGGTGCCGCGGCGTTTTGACTTGTGGACGCCCCTGGAGCATCCTTTGAGGTATTATCTGGTGTCATTTGCGGCAATAGGTATCGAGTGATCGATGAGGTGAAATGACCGAGTGTGATGGAGAGAGAATGAAGTGAGGGGGTGGGCAGCTGAGGCTGGCTGAGGATTAGACACTCCGTAAGCGCCGCGCGTTAAAACAGGCCAAGCAATGAAAATAGCAAAAATAGAACTCGTACTTCGTGCCGAAAATCAGCCAATGAACATTATCCATACTATCCGAATTATATTAACAATGTGAGGCAAAAAAGAAGACCACAGACCAACAGATCCCATTATAGATGTTAGATCTAGGAGACATCCTTCACAGGGGCTGCGCCCTGGAGATGCGGACACTGCTAGAAATTATCGGTGCGAATTTTTCGACCAACATCGCAGATACACTTAGCAAAAGACCTGCTAGCACTATAAAGCAGAAAGATGGTCTGAAAACCCCGCCCAACAGTAGCAGTATTGAATACCAAGCCCTCCGTCCTGGAGGCCTAGCCACAGGGCGAGTCTGGTGCATCTACACATCCACCCAGAATACCACCTAGCATGGCATCGGCGGTTTTGTTGCTGAGAACCATGTCAGGCGGGAGGACCGGTATATCAGAGGTGTCGTTTGCCGCCAATACATTTTGTAAAATGGAACTGGCAAGATATGTGGCGTGGGTCGCATGCTGAACAGCCAATCGATTCAAAAGGAGGGAGACCATGGGCGTCTGGGTGTAGTTGGAAAGCCCAGTAAAAGCACCAGATATGACAGTCTCCAGGTACCAGGATTTTGCTATATATTCGGTGATAGTTGAGGGGGTGGGTATGGAGAAATTGCAGTCGGGTTGTTGGAAGCCCGAGAGGTTAGATGCGAGCTTGTCGACCTGGAGGGCACCATACAGATTTTGAGCTTGTATACCTTCCAGATTGCTCGGGTAGTTTGTCGTGGATGTGTTCGGAGCGCTAGAAAAGTTCGTCTGGTTCGCTGAATTTGTTTCATAGAACCAGTAACTCAAGCCCTGGATTGCCCAGGCGTACTGGAGGACTTTGCTATCCTGTGATGTTGGCCAGCAGTTACTGCACAATGCCGCGGTAGACACAGATGCACTGCTGAGCAGTAGGCTGCCGAAGGTGAGGAGACGCATTGCAGATTTAACTTGGCGGCCGGATATATCAAGGTGGCTAGTGCGAGTAAGATGGTTTTAAGGGCACTAAGAACAACCTCCTTTCTTATAAACCGTCTCCCTGTGGCCAAATGGAATACTGCTGCAAGAGACTACGAAACGCAGGCCATAATTACAAAAGTTCCAGATCGCTCTCTGATCGCCAGCGGAACCTTGGACCCCCGCTCTCCCATTAATGCATGTGGAAAGCTTAAAAGTTAATATCGACGTCATGACGTGACCACGTCTCCTACATTGTACAGTATTGAGACGGCGAACTTTCGTCATATTAAGTTATTAATAGACCTGTATTCAAATGCCATTTGCTGAAATATATGATTAGGGCCCAGGCTAGAGTCTTTACTGCATGCGGATTCTGCTTCCACGAAAAAAGATCAGCGACTACCACGCGTCTTGAAACCTTGTTCGTGCGTGAATATATGCCACAAGGCTTGAAGGTTAACCTTATCAGTATAGCATGATCACTGTCCGAGTCTCTTATATCATATTGTGTCTACGTGCCAGGCTGTCTACATCTTTGAATAATTTGGCCCGGGGCCAGATCCTACTGCATGCGGATTATTCTGCCACAGAAACTATATGCGGCGTACTAGAGGCGATTACAACCATGTGCCTACCGAAATGATATCTTGGTTCAAAAAGGTGGCGCGGCACCCTGAAAGGTTACGCCACCATGGGCACGATTAACTCTGCGCCCCAGAAGTCCTGTAATAAGATCAAACCAGACGCACGGGTGCACAATCGCTACCAAGCAAGATTAGCGCAGATTAGCTATCGCATCCCCTCGAGGATGCGAACATGGTATGATACTATACGCGCGTCAAATATAAAGGAAACCACGTCACCATGGAACCCCACCATGTACGACAACATCAGGGTCCTTCCCGCTGTTTTTACAACTTACGCACCTCTGGCGTGGTGTATGTATCAAGAAGTCTTCAGATTGGCGGCAGAGTAGCGCAAGACCTTGATCAGAGACTGATTCAGAAACCCCCCATCCTATTGACTTGTTACCGAGCCCTAACGAACGGCCTTAGTTGCCACCCCAGCCAAGACACAAGCAAGCAGATCGTCCATGGATGTTTTGTCCCCGTTGCCCCATCACCATAGCGCTACAGGACGAACAAAGGTTATCCTCCAGCTCGTCTCCGTTAGGACAAGTATGTTGTTACTGTTTACAGTTTTCTCGAGTGTCTTGATATGCTTGGTGTTTTTCTTCAAGCCCTGGGCGCAGGAAGAGCGCGCTATTGGTCAGCGCTCTTTTCCTCTCATGGATGCCGATTGGGTTCACGAGGCAAGAGCTCATGTCATATTCGTACAGGATCACTACCATCACTGCTCGCAAATACCCACAATTCAAGAGATAAGATGCTTCCCCAACCATTGTGCACATCAGGGATCCCCGAGCCAAAATGTCTCAGAGGAAAAAAAAAATTAAATTTATACGGGTGCTCCTGAAAATCGCATGGTATAAACATGATTGGCTTCAGCGGAGCCGCAATTTGCCGCGCGGCGAAATCAATGGGGGATCAGTGGGGTCGGCGCTGATAGTTAGGGTTATCCCAGTCACCGGCCAACCCTAACCCATCAATATCTTTAATATGACTAGTAGTGGGGCGGGAGTGGTGCGTCCAGGTAGCCAAATGGCGGATTATGGTATTGTGTTCGATAGAAAATGCTCGTATTTTGACAAAGTTGTATAGTTTCCCCAAATCGGACTTCCACGAGATGGCTAAAACTGTGCAACGTCCGCTTTATGAGTGGCGAATGCACTCGCGGAGGGTGGTCGTCTCTAGACCTAGAATGGCAAGATCTCGATAGACAAGGAGATGTATCGACCTGTCGCTTCCCTAGATACCCTTTGCTGTTTTTCTATACATGCCCAGACTCGTTATACTCGGCCACGATCTCCACGGAATAATTGAAACACAGAATCGTTCAATTTGCCGCCACGGCACTCCTAAACAAGGGTGAGAGTCACATAATTAAGCCTAATGCGGGATCTGAGGCAAATAAGATGGTGTAACTACTTTCACCTTGTGCTATACAGTGCGGCAAGAGCAGGTTGACGCGGCCCCAGACCAAGCACCACCAGTTAATGAGCTGCAAGCCTTTTGATCGAACTTGGCTGGAATATATACCTCGGTATTCACTCTATACGCCTAGATTTAAGTCACATAGCAAGACTTTGAAAGATAATAAACCCGAATCACGACAAGATGCGTAGGCAAGCTTCTATATTTTATTTGTATGCCATGGGAAACCACCTTTGCATCAGGAATTTTTCGGTGTGGTATTTCGAACGGCTAAGCCTGGGGCCACTGGGACTCACTGCTGGCTCGAAGCTCCAAGGTCATACCCCGTGCTTGGGTGGCCATAGTGCGACGCGCAGGGGCCTATGTCTCGTTTCACTTTCCCATAACAGGGTTCGTGCACATGGTTAGTGACTGCCCATGGCAAGCTGCCGGAATTACAATATATGTCATTGCCACGTTGATATGGTAACTAGAAGTGGGCTGGGGGAGGCAGATAACGCGGAAAACATGCGACTACAGAGCTTAACCTGGTAGCTATTTTGAGGGAAGGGGGCGGGGGTGTTGTAAGGTCAGTCTACGAAGAAATAAGGTAATCTTGAAGTTGATTTAGTACATGTTTGCTACATCATGATATATATTTAGCAAATGACTAGCATCTACTAAGCCCTCGGATCTGATGGCACTGTTGATCCTAACAAGAACAAAGTAATGTGGAACATACATTCGTTGAAAGGCTGACTTACTAAGACCAAAGCAGAAAGGAGTACGCAAAACAACAAGGTAGAAGGCAAGTAAGTATCATCCACCAGGGAGGAATAAACGGTACAGCAAGCATTCATGAAACCATGTCACACCTAGCCAAAATGATGGCATCGACGCAGATGCTCCTGGAGGTGATCCTTCCTCCCAAAAGACCTATCACAGCCGTCCACATAGCAGGGATGCGCGTATGGAGAGATATGAATAGTGCGGATATGGCGAATGAGATCCGTCTCGCGTCGAAAGTGGCGGGAACTTCGACATCCTTGCCATTTGCATTGGAAGGAAGTTGGATGATGGTTCAATTGTGGGGTCCTCGGTGCGGCGTAGTGGTTCGGTCTCTGGCGGGCAAGGGGATCAATGGTAAAGGCATTCGCGGCCAAAGTGCCGTTCGGATCTCGCATCTGGAAGCCAGTACCGGAGATCACGGTGTCCCATGTACGTCCTCGACTAGTGCTGGTCGTCCCCAAGTCTCCGTATCCACCTGGAGAGGCTGGACGGCTCGGTTGGATGCGCAGCGTGGGAGAGTATGGACTCCTGTCAGAAAAAGCGGTTCACATACCGCGTTGAGCTGGGATGTCCCCACCACTAAAGGAGGTAAAGCTCGGAGACGCAGATTGGTGAGTGGTCATTGATATAGCATCAGCATATTGCGAAGATACCATAGTCGCAGGTCTGGAGTGAGGGGTTTCATTGGACGTGGGGAAGATAAACTCGTCATCTTCAAAGACGTGGGGGTCACGCGATGTAATGTTGGAGAACTCCATAACTAGAAGTGGTTGGCTTGCTGAACTGAAGGATTCTGGACATGGGAAGTGGGGTTGGTGGGGGCAAAACCCCAGTAGCTTTGTATGTGATCACTCTTTATACATCTGGACCTCTACAGCCTCGCTGTCGTCACTGAATGGCCAGACCCAGTAAGCGAGGGCCGTTTCCCACGATTTGGAATTGCATCTTCGCCACGGCCGCTCCAACAGACATGTTTGCTTTTTATCCACCGCTTAAATGCTGCCCCGTTGCCCTATGACAAGTCCAATTGGAGTCAAACATGTGCCGCGCGCTCAGTAGACATTCGGGAAAGTCTCCGGCCACAGAACGTGTCCTGTCAGATCGAAAGACCCCGGAAAATTAAAACGGGTACATAGCTGAAAAGCCGTTGCACGACGCCCAGCAGTAACCATGTCGTGTCTGATTGCGATCCCCTTGAGATGTATCGGTCGTTGGTGTCCATCCTTTAGTGAGAACAGCAATCGGACTTTTCTCCTGATTTGGGGTTCGCTTGTGTTTGGGTCAGAAATTAGCTTTGGTTGGGCCTGGAAAGACCACTCGTTGTCTGACATGGAGGAATTCGGATAGACGACCAATGCTGACAAAATGCGAGATGAAAAACGGCGGAGCCTCAGGTCCCAACAGTTTGACTAGGCACAGACTTAGCCACCGCGTCGCGGGCCAACCACGTCTCGGGAAAAGAAAACTCTGGCCCTGGAGCGCTTGGGCTACACAGTGTGGCTAATGACGTGGCCGCGTGCAGAGCAAGCCGACGGTCATCATGGTGCACAAGGCAGCAAACAGGTAATAATAGCCAAGCCGCCGAAGCCAATCAAGACTCGGTTGGAGATTTCCAACGCCGATTTGGGCAGAAACTCTATTTGTGCACCTAACCGATTCCAGCAATAGCTCAGCTGTCCAGTGGCTGACCCCAGCCTCAGGCTGCGAGCCTTGCGCGGAAGTTTGTTTCACTTTTTAGTGCCGCATGGGGGCCCCAGGCCTACGGTCTCGTTTGAGGCTTTCCTCCGCACCTGTCTACTCGAGAGGAGATTCCGGAGTACGGGGCTCGGTGCAACTGCGCCATGGACCCTTGACGCGCGCAAAGCCACAGCTTGCGCCCGTCGGCGTACATCCCGATTTCGATCATGTCTCCGAACTGCATTCCGGTTCGTCCACTCTCCATCGTCAGCCGCAACATATTGTGGCACGCTCCACGATAAGCCTCTTGGTGGCCGAACCGAGGACATTCGGGGCGATCCGATAGGTGATATGATGTCGCTGGATGCTTTGACGCCATCACAACGTTGTTCGACTATGGCTCCGTGCGTCTTTTTGCCACCTTTTGCAGCCAGTGCGCAGGCCAGAAGAGCACAACCAGCTGGCCGCCAAGTGAAATCCCAGTATGCTTTTGAGGCAGAAGATCAGCATCGAGCTAGACCTGCCTCAGATTCTTGATCTAAGAACCGTCGCGGGCAAAAGGCACAGCACAGTCTTGTTGTCACAGACTGAAGATCCTAAGGGCCAGGATAAGCAGTGCAAACTAACGACTTGGATCAGTCACGTCTTCGGGCCAGTACGTAGGACACTCTCCTTTTCCCTTCTCTGCAGCCGCGCTCGCTATCATAAGGATCTGACTCTGCCTGGCAGTGATTCCTTTCCAGACTCCGGATCCAATCATTTTCGTCAGTACGACCATCAAAGGCGTTGTCGCCGTCGCGGAACGAGCCATGGATCGTAAGCTGTTTCTACTCATCCAGTACTGAATGTCTTCAACGCCTGGGGACGATCTTAAGGTCATTCACATCAATACAGAATAGTTTAATAGATGGCTGATTTTATGTAGTTACATGTGACTTCCTATAGTACAGTACTGCCTATGATGTTGTCCACTAAAGACTAATACTTCGTCAACATTTCATCGGCCAATCAGCTTCCTTAAGCTGGACGGTGCCTTGGCATTTCCAGTGGTCGATTTGCGCTTGCCCCTCATCACGCATTTGGCCCTGCTCTGCCTCTTCTCCTTTTCACCCATCCTCGCCCAAGGAATCAAATCCACAATGCGCGAGCTCGCGGATTTCCCTGCTGAATTGCTGCATCCGACCCTGGGCCTTGCTTTTGCCAGCCGCCCACCGCACTCTAGGTTTGACTATGACCCCGATGGCGTTTTGGATCTACGCGGCCTCAGCCGCCTATTGCTGGTTAATCATAGATGGCACCAAACATTCTTGCCTTATGTTTATTCCTCCTGGTCCTATCCTTTGATGGCGGCTACCAACCCTATAGGTGTCTCTGGAAGTTCTTTCGAACAATAGTTGCGCACCCACACCTGGCCGCCATGGTGCAGACCGTAAATATTGGCAACTGGGGATTTGGCCTGCCGTACTATTTCGCGGAGCAGCCTCTTGATCTTGACGCAGAAGAGGTTGGCTTGGTCTCCAAGGCTGTCTGCCTAGCTGGACTCCAACACCTGGAAGAGGACATTCTGTCCAAGGTCTCCACGCCCTTGGCCCGCAATCCTCCCCTAGTTGCTCTACTTGTTGCGTGCCTGCCAAACGTGTCAACAATATATGCGCATATTCCAGACGCGGATCCGTATTTACATTCCGTCTTGCTTGCTGCCTCAGAGCGACCTTGCACCATGCTCACAAATCTCAAGACGATCTATCTTCTCCCTGAGGTGCCGATCCTGGAGCCGGACGCACCTGAATTCAAATCAAACTCTGCATACTACCCTGCGTTGAGCCTTGATGTGGCTTGGCCAGCTCTGTACCTGCCTAGTCTTAGAGCCTTATATCTTTACAACTTGGAGACCCAGGGGCTGGCTGATTTGCTAGCAAGCCAAAACCCAAAACACGGTCGGGAGTGCCTAATCACGCGTCTTTCCATCGCAACACATAAGGACTCAAAATGTCTCCCAGAGGACATATCTGCCCTTCTGGCACTACCCAAGGCCCTAACCAGCGTCTCGCTTTTCTGGAATAATTACAAGTTCAAAACAGGCCCCGCCAAGAAAGACGTTATGTATAAAGTCTCGAATAATCAAGTATGGCGCGCCCTCCAACAGCATTCATCCAGCCTTGAGAGCATTGATGTTTTCCACGGCATTAGTACTGGCCACCACAATATTATGGACCATTTCGGACCCTTGACCCTGTTCAAGGCAATGAGAAGCCTAACAGTACAGGCAGAGGTCTTGCTCGGCTGGGATGATTCCAACCTACTCACCTGCCTGCCACCAGGCGTCAGGACACTTACGTTAATTGTTGACACGGTTCGCCGGGCACGTTTGCCGGGTTTATTCTGCCAGCTGGGCCTCCTCGTTCAGTCCGGCAAACCCCCTGTCAAAAGACTACGGCTCTGCGAGAACAACCCCAAGTACATGCCCGGCCAAAGGGAATCTGACATCTTAGAGGCATACCAAAACCTCCTTAGCGTCTGCGCGCAGCACAATGTTTCATTTGGTGTGGTTGGATATTGGTCGCCAGGCGCCACAGACTGTCCAATCGCCAGTGGCGGGCGGTGCCCGTGGATATGGAGGAAGACAATGCACATGATGGGCACGGGCATCCACCGGAGGGAGAAGGTGCGGACAAGGCTTGTTAGACGAGAGTTTGGGGAGTCATCGTCGTCTGGCGGGGAGGATGAGACGGGTTTTGCATATGGAGTCCATACGGTTCCATTCACGGACCATCGGGGGAGGGCCTCATTCATGGTCTTTGAGGCCCGGGATCCTCCAAAGCTTCCGCCGTTGATCTCATGCTCGTTCTATTTCACGCACCCAGATACCGAACCCGGAAGTCTCGATCTGGCGGGATTGTTTAGGGCGATCGAGAACCAGAAAGACGACTTCCACGTACGGTTAGATATCTACTTCCTCCCTAGCGCGAGCGAAACAGACTGCACAGCACACTACCGCGCAGAAAGGGCCACGCGCGCCGACTCCCGCGTCCAAATGCAAGAGTCCCGCCAGCGGCGCCGCGCCGAGAGCATCCCTCCTCCCCTTCCTCGGCCACTACCAGGTATGATCCAACGACTACAGGGGCGCGAGGGCTATGAGGGAGCACTGTGCATCTGCGCGGACCCAAACTGGAACAAAAACAGCAGCAACGGGAACCCGCAGCAGACTTTCTCCTGCGTTCAGTTTTGGGCGAGGGACAAGGTCGAGGAGACTGGGCTGCCGTCACGGTTCACGGAGGTGTTCCCGCTCGCGGGGAATACCGAGTCGGCTGTTTCGGGGTGGGTGTGGAATCTCGCGCATGGGTTTTTGGATGAGTTCCTTGGGCCTTATCAGAAGGCGGAGCGGAAGGGGTGGGGGTATTGGTAGACAAGAGCTCGATTGAGGTTTTTTGACTGAACTGGAGAGTTGACGACCGGCGGGTCGATTATTTCAAAGTACTTTTTTGGGGCGCTTTTGCAGAATATCTACACTTGCCTTTTGGTATGATACACTCATAAGATGTGCGTAGTTTTTGACGTTTTTTATATATATATTTTGAGGATTTGATCAATATGCCCTGGCAATAATGCAAGCAAGACATGCCCTAGGCGGGAGGCGACACTTAGATGGGCCATGAGTGGAGATATTACGAATATCGCCGATATGGGGAACAACGACCTCCGCTATCGAGAACGAAAGTCACATCGAATATACAGTTCTAGTAGGTGTGTATGTTGAACAAAAAAAAGAGGAAACGAAACAGATCAAACCTCTAGAGATGAGGAAGAAGTCTGTCCACCCAATAATAGCATATGCCCCTTGTGAAATACAGCATGCATAGAATGTACCACAAGAGGGCCAGCTAGACTAACCTGATCACACAAAAACGAGCCCACGAAGGGAATAAGCCACGCCATGAGCCATCACCCGCGAGATCGCCGAGAATCTCCACGAAAGTACTCGACAACAGGGTCCAATTGAGCTTGAGACTGCCTTGTCTCCCCAGAAGGACCATGTTCAGATACTCCCGCACGGCCGGATCTTCAGCGGATGCGCTGGAAACGGCAAGCAGGATGGTGGGGAAAAACCACCGGCACTAGCGGCCGAGATTCGCCAGAGTATGCGCTCCTTGTTTGTGGGGAAGTGTCCATTCGAGGCTATTAGGTGGAGGCCACCATTCACAGCGGCTAACAGGGATCCAAGACGGATGAACTGCAAGCTGTGGTATGAGTGTAATCCGAACCCTCATGTTGCGCTTTATATATATATTATCCTGAGCAATACTAGTCGGGGTTCCCACATGGTTAAACTACATAACTAACTAAGTAATAAATAGACTCTATCTCCTTTCGCTCTTATATCTAGCACTTATAACAATCAACCAACTAATGTATATATATCCACCTATAAGCGACGTAGCTATTCCTTAGACCTTCACTAAGGATGGCCCACAAGGGCTCTACGTGTGCCAAGTGCCCTCCTTGAAGAGGATGCAGGTCTGCAAAGCCACTCTGTATACCTGACAGACGCCTTCGCGGCAGTTAACTAAAAACCGCAGACAGACCCAAGACATCCAAAAGACCCGACGAATCAGACTAAAATACTCCTCCCCCAGCTTTGAGACAGTCTTTCGGGATATAGCGGTGAGGTATCGGAATAAGTCGGGATTATGGCATCGCAGGATTCAGGCCTATAGCCCAAATACGGGAGTTATAAGGTTTCCTGGTGGGAGTGTACGAGTATACACGGCTTCTACGTGAATGCCGCCTCCACGTAGTACAAGGCTGACAGGGCAATGCCAATGGAAACCAGGTTATCATGCGGGCGATTATGGTTATTTTCCTAGTTGTCCCGACGACTTACTCTCAGCGGTAACCCCAGTGCGTATAATCGACGAGTAAAGGCCAGCGTCTCTGTGACGGCTTGTTTCTAGCTAGCTTCTAGTGGGATTCAAGAGCGTGGGGTGTTTCCGAGTGTAACCGCGACCAGGGGTCCACGGCCAATACGAGATCCTTTGTGACAAGAGGCCACAAGACCGCCGCTGCTCAGAAGCCGTACTTTGGCAACCTTGTCTGCCCAAAGCGTGTACTTTGGGTACGGATCCTCGTCCTTTCGTCCGACATGCGCGTCCTCGACCCCGCATTTCCCGCAATCCCACCTTTTTGGGTCCCGGTGAGGAACTGTCATCGAACCCTTGACTCTATCTGACCCAAGTATTGGCTGGCTTTAAACGTCCGGCACCCTCTTTTCACCCTACGTCCGAGCCTCGCGAGGCACATCGAATCACGCCCAGATCACGACGAAATGATCATGCAGCCTTTCGGCATCGATTGGCCATTGGCACACTCGCACATTAGCGTCATTTCACCGACTCATCGGTAACTTCCGAGAGGTTGATCATAGAGTTCGTGATCAGGAGGCCTGTGTCCTTTCCGTCGACAGACTGCAGCTCAGCTGTTATCGATCCCAATGCCAGGGTCACTGCAGGATTGGCAACGCCTTCAATCTCAGGCGGCGGACATTAAATCGCGCGTTGCCTCATTTTCCCAGCTCCCTAATACTGGGACAGCCTCGAGTAGTATAAGATCCCAAGCCTCGACGGGATGGTTTTGGTGTCAGTATCGCCTTTCACTAAATTCTAAGCTCGTAGTGTCTTCAGCGATTATCTCCAATCATGCCCTTAAATACTTTCTTAGACTCCTCTTTCTCTTTGAACCTTGGGCCTGGTACTGGAACCGCACCCCTGTTGGGGGCGCTCCTCGAAGACCCTCGCTACCCATACTACAACTCCATCTATCGACATAGTCCATACCAATATCCCGGTGGAATACCTGATACCCCTGATACACTGCCTTCTCCCCCACAGTCCAGTGGTCTCATATCCCCGTCTAGTGGCTATAGCTCCGGCTTCGCTGGTCAGGATATGCCATTCGACATCTCGCCGCTATACGAATCACCCACTAGCTACCACCACCCAGACAGCCTTACGCAAAACATGCCAATGGGAATTCTCTCGTCCTTGTTCCTCGTCAACCACTATGCAACCAGCCCTCCGCAACTTTTCCCACAACTATCGACTGCCGCAACAAGTACCAGTTCGCATTATAGAATATCCAAGCCAAGGTATGTATCCCCACCTCTATTCAATCGGATGGTCGGGGCAGAGAGCATCCACTAACGTTGCACGCAAGCACGATACCTTGCGTGCCTAATCCACTAAAATGTGGTTTTGCCGGCTGCACCTACAACGGGTCATTTTCGAAAAAGGGACAGTTGACGAGACACGTCAAGACGCAGCATATTTCACCACGGTCGTTTCAGTGTCCGGAATCCGGGTGTGGGAAATCCTTTTCTCGAAAGGATAACATGGGTGAGCATATGAGGCGTATGCATCTAGGGAAGTATGCCCAGGTTATGGCGGTTAGTGGTCATAGTTGTTGAGGAGCAAACTCGATAAGGAGGCCGATAATATATTGTAATTAGGATTAGGGTCGCAGAGTCCTAGCGCCAACTCGAGGTTCGAATACTGTCTGTAGCCATCAGGACGTTTATCAAAAGTACAGTTTGGAGTATTCCCCAGATTCAGAATTCATGCGACGTTTATGCCGCTAGGGGTGACCTGAAGCTGTAGAGAGGATTCCCAAAGCTAGAACTTAATTCTACGTAGTATTATTCCGTTGTAATGCAGACGGTGCTTGGTTATAGTATACTACCCGTTCCTGACCAAATCGGGACCCAGAGATACGACTATGTTCATGTGTTCATGGCTACCTTTTTCTGATATCGGCCTTCGCCATCGTCCTGCAACTTCCTCGGGGATATCCTCTTGTATGACCCTCGTGTAAATCAGCTCACGTGATTCTTGGACTATCTGCGGTGTGTACCTCTATATCGAGCATTCTACAGGCCTGTTAGATTGACGGGGAAGAGTATTTGGGATTGCGTGTCTCTATCCCATGCACTTTACAGCGAACCATAACTGCCGATTTCAATCCTGCCGATCAATTCACTCGACCGCTGATTACCAGGGCGAGAATATTCTGCACTTGGGGTCTCTGGCGACCGCACTACAAATTAGAGAGAAAAATCACCTCAGTAGAGTCCAATGCCTCCAAGGATTTGCCTGGACTGGGTGTGCACTATAGAACCCATGGTTTTGACAATCACCCAACGACAAGAGGGATGCTGGTAGTGAGTTTTAGGCCGTCAAGATTAACTAATGATATTACTCTTTTCATATTCATAAGAAAGACTAAAGGTTGGCCTCACAAATAAGACTTGTCCGCATCGCTATGTGATAAGTTAAGTCCCAAAGTCCGCACCGAAATTCCATCTCAGTAAGAACGCTACCATTAGCTGAAAACGTCACTTAGCTGGATCGGACACCGCTGAGCCCTTTGGCTGCTTGCCCACTGGTTGCCAACAATCACGCCTTGGGGCAGGGACCAGCCTGCGGCAAAGACTCTCATGGATATTGTTCACAAGACGCTTGCAGTCCAAAGCAAAATCTACATCATTTTGGATGCATTAGATGAATCGACGACAAGGGATTCTATTGTCCTCTGGATCAAGGACGTCGTTTCCCAGCCAGAGTCAATCCATGTCCAGCTGCTCTGTACCAGCCGACCCGAAGCAGAGCTTCTGCGCCACATCCCCCATTCTATAGGAGAGTAGAACTGCCTCGCACTTGATAAGATGGCTGTTGACTCCGATATCCGATCGTGGGTCACAGCGCAACTTTCTCAACGGCGTGATTTTACGGAGAAGTCCTTGCCCCAGGAGCTTGTTAAGGAAATTCAGACCAAGGTGGGCGATGAAGCCAACGGAATGATTGTTCAACTAATATGCTGGTGGTTTGCACCAGCTGTCTCGATCGTCTAAGTTCTCATGCAGACGAACCGGCGAAGCCCATGATCACCAATGCGGTGAAGGTGAATGGGGCTATACTAGTCTTGACGTCGGGAGCTAATACAGCGTATACCACGTTAGCCGTATCCATCCCACCGATGGCCCGTTTCTATGTGCTAACAATGCTACTTCAGTTGCTGAATGCTAGTGTGGAAGACTCCGCCTGCTCGAGTAGGAAAGAATGCACGGTATCCGCGGAATTCAGCGCGATTTCTCCTTTTCTAAGAGCAGGTCAGGATATGCACTTGGGCCGAACAGGGTACCCCTTATCGGCGGAAGTTTATTGGGAGAAATCGCAACCAGACCCCAGGCACATATTCGATGCTTCCCACTGATCTTCCTGTATTCCTGTAATTCTATAGGCTGCAGCCGGATGCGCCTTCTGCTTCTCCCTCGACACTTCCTCGACACTTCCTTGACACTTCCTCGACACTTCCTCGACACTTCCTCGACACTTCCTCGACACTTCCTCGACACTTCCTTGATACTTCCTCGACACTCCCTCGACACTCCCTCGACACTCCCTCGACACTCCCTCGACACTCCCTCGACACTCCCTCGACACTCCCTCGACACTCCCTCGAC